>NC_135218.1:24927600-25227600 GCF_052324685.1 Brachyhypopomus gauderio | reverse complement strand
GTGTTATGCATTGGTATAGAAGTGCTGGCCATTTTTAATGCAGGTTACACTGTTCACCTATGAAAGACCACACACCACCACATTGTCAGAGGACCACAAGCACGGACGTAATTGGGGGGGACGGGGGGGGGGGACATGTCCCCTGCACTTTTTCAAAAGCCGGTTTTGGTAAACCCAAAAGTGTGTATTTACCTCTATAATATTTATTGGGTAAGGCTGTTCCAGTGTTGTGTAAGTTTAGCAGCGAGCCATTGAATGGGACTATTTTAACTGGCGAAGTGTTTTTAACCCAACAGGTCGTATTTTCTCGTCCTCTTTAACTCAAAATCTTTCAATAAACAGCGATAATGGAACTGTGGTATAATCGCAATAATACACTCGAGGTTCGTGCTATAACGTGTAATATTGGCACTGCTGTGCTGCGGTCGTAGATCAGTAGCTACAGCAGTGTCAATATTACACGTTATAGCGTGTCAATATTACACGTTATAGCACGAACCTCGAGTTTATTATTGCGATTATTCACATTCACAACACAATACATACAAATATTTCACGCCATTAAACAAACACATAGAAGGCGATGCAAACTGTAGTTACATTACGTCTAACCAATTGCAGTGCGATAAAATTACTGACGCTGAATTCTTCACAGCTTCTTTGCTAAAGACGTTATACAAAGAAAAAGATTGAGATGAACTACATGAAAGTCAGCGCTCACACAGTTACCGCGATATTAACAATCATTATGCAGTAAACCTTCTCTCCATTCCTGTAATATTTTCTGTTTTGTCCCACCTCCCCATGTCCTGTTTTTCCGATTCCCGTGCAGCTGTCCACTGCCGTGAGTCTTCCAACCACACATATTACACGGATAAGACGACATATGTTCTAGTTCTGTTAGTCTACCGCTTAATGTGAAACAGCAAAACAATTTTAGGGGGTTTAACGACGGTCACAACGTACACGGAACATGCGATAAAAGTTATTTTCGTTGGATTTACCACAAGAAATTGAAGACCAATCAAACATACCAGTGAAATTGTTCTTCTTCTCGGACTGCAGCTTTGTATCGGTTCTTTCCCAAGTAGTTTCTCTTCTGTTGCTCACAATCCAGAGTTCCGAAGAAACCGTTAGATGTTGTTTCCCACAATTGACGCAGATATTCTGGTAAAGGGGCGTTCGCGGTCTCATATTACAAAATCCCGCGTTGAGAAACAAGACGTTCTTATGTACAGGCAGGCTACATTCAAGAATGTCTGCCTCCAACTTACAAAGGGTGTTCACATACAGTACCTGGTTCAAAGGTGTGTGTGTGTGAGAGAGAGAAGTGCATCATACAATAATCAATGTGTTATTGATTGAAATCTTTAATGTAGATTTTTAAAGTAATTTACATATTATGTAAATTAATTTATGCGATCCATGACACATAATAAAATATTACATTTCCATCACAGTTGTCAACTCAGAAAAGAATACAAATAAGTTCAAAAGTACCCTGAAACTAATACTCAAGAATACAATACAATGTTATAACATACAAAATAAAAAAATACTTTATAATTTGTCATTATTTTATTGTTTGTTTCCTTTTTATTATCTTTAATTTCTTTTAACATTTTCTTTTTGTCTTATCTTTGCTTCCTATTAATGTTTCTTTTTATTTATTCTGTAAAGTACTTTGAGTTGCATGTATGTATGAAAGGTGCTATACAAATAAAGATTTATTATTATTATTATTATTATTATTATTAATAATAATAATAATAATAATAATAATAATAATAATACAATTTAATTCTATTACTAGACAAAACAATTAAATGTGAAATATAACCTCTTCATACAAGTGCTGCATGATTTGGTTAAATTTAGGTGGATTTCAAAGACTTGAGTCTTCATTTGGCATTTGAAAGGTATTTCAGGTCTTCATATGTACTTCTATAAGTCCTATTTGATATCGTCACGGGACAGCTCCTGACCCCTCCTTTTGGGCGTGTGTTTATGTCGTCTGCGTCTGGTTATGTCCATGTTTGTATTTCCGTGGGTTTGGGTCGTTCGTGGGTATGTTCATCGGTCTCACCTGTGCCTCGTCTCGTGATCACTGGGGATTGTGTAGTTCGTCTATTTAATGTGTGTTCGCGCAATGTCTCGTGCTCGTCTTGGTCTAAAGCTCGTGCCGTGTGAGTTTTTCATGTAGTGTGCTTGCGCTACCCGCGCTGGACTTTATTCATTGTGTTTAGAATAAATGTTTGTTTGTCAATATTAAACGCTCGTCGTGTCTGCCTCCTCCCACCGTAACAGATATTCATGACCTGCTTATCAGATAGACCGATCATGCTCATTGCTCAAACTGGTGAGTGGACTGGTGACTGTAGGGGTCTGCACCATATTTTTATTTTTATTTTTTTTTTTATTTAACCTTTATTTAACCAGAAAAACCTCATTGAGATTAAAAATCTCTTTTTCAAGAGTGTCCTGGCCAAGACAGGCAGCAGTACATTCACAATTTACAATAAAAACAATCATACATAAAGACAATAACAAGTTTTCAATACATCAGAACATAGAATCAAGACAATAAGTCAAATCAATTAATCAGTCAAAACATTTGCAACTAGAAGCATCCACCTCCAAGTTGCTCAACATCCTCTTAAAAGAGCCCAAAGAAACCAGATCTTTAAGTTTCAAGTCTTTTTGTAGCTCATTCCAAGTAAATGGAGCTGCAAACCTAAATGCCTTTTTTCCCAGTTCAGTTCTAACTTTAGGAACAGACAATAAAAAAAGATTCTGGGAGCGTAGATTGTAAGAATCAATACTCCTTTGACTGATATAGGTCAGAAGGTAGGATGGGAGTAGACCTAAAATAGACTTATAAACTAAAATAGACCAATGATATTTTCTACGAGCATACAACGAAGACCATCCAACACGCGCATACAGCATACAATGATGTGTAAGAGATTTAAAATTGGTGATGAACCTCAGAGCTCCGTGATAGACAGTATCCAGAGACTGTAAGCTTTGAGAAGAGGCGTGCATATACAAAACATCACCGTAATCTAATACAGATATAAATGTAGCAGAAACCAGTCTCTTTCTAGATTCAAAAGAGAGACATGATTTTATTCGAAAGAAAAAACCTAACTTGAGTTTTAATTTTTTAACAAGTTGCTGAATCTGAGCAGTAAAAGAAAGAGAACTATCAAGTAAAATGCCTAGATATTTATACGTAGGAACAAGTTCTATCTGAGTTCCTTGAGCAGTAATAATTGAAGGCAGGTTTGAAAGTTTAGATTTTGAATTTGAAAACATCATAACTTATCCCATAATTGCTGCAATTTATTACCCAAAAAGTTCTGATAATGTTTGATAGTTCTTCAAGAAAGCATCGCTTTCTTGTTGGGATTTGGAACTTTTTGGTCTCTACAGTAAAACCCAGGTGAAATGAAGCTGTTCTGCTTTTCACCGTTTCAGAGGGAAACGGTGCGCCTCCTTCTGGCAAACAAAGGCTATTTGGGTCTTTACAGTGGCGTCACTCCGCCCACGCGGCACACTGCACGTAGGGCACCAAATCTCGTGAAAAATCATCATAATAATTTTCTATCATAATAACAACATAATTAAAATAAAATATGTAAAGCATGTTAATTGATATAAGTAATGCCAGGTTGCTCGAGGAAAAATACGAATCTCCTGTGTGGCAGTTCTTCTGTTATTTGTGAGTTATTGTACGGATCTTTTTTAAATAATGGTGGTGGTATTTATTTATTATTTAAACATTATTTTATTATTTATTACAATTTTTTATTATTTTATTTATTTATTTTAATGTTTGGTGCCATTGTTAATGAAAAACAATAATTTGGTGTTTTATCAAGATTTTGATTTCTCCCCTTATTTATTTGCAACATTCAAAACATTAATACTTTATTTTGGAAATAAAGAGAAACGCACTGACAAATGAGTTATTGTTAATGTCCAGTGGGCACCACAAACCATTTGTGCTTTACGCCCCAACCAGAAGCTGTGGATGACTCCAGAGGTGTGTAGGCTGCTGAGAATCCGGGACAAGGCCTTCAAGTCAGGGGACACAGCAGGCCTCAGAACAGCTAGAACCAAGCTCAACCTCAACCCTAATCCTATCCTAACCCAACCCTAATCCTAATCTTAACCCTAACCTGGAATCAGTGTTTTTCCAACTCCTGGTCTGGAAACCAGATGTCACACATTACATTACTCTTTTTTGCTGATGTTAGATGAAGTGATGTCGTTCAAATGTGTTCGAGCAGGAAACCACAAAAGGTGCAGTGCAGGCCATCTCGAAGTGGGAATCACCCACACATACAGTACATTAACATTAATACATTCAGAGCCCATGCTATGAAACTACATGCTATAACGCATTTTATTTTTGTTAATGTGGGATGAAAAGTACTTTGAAAAAAGAGCTGAAAAAATTGAAAGCCTCACCAATAACACAAAAAACGTAGATGGACATGAACTGTTCCCTGTACTGTAATGTCCAAATTGAAGATTAAAGTCATTTGTCCTGGGATACTCACCGGGGACTCATCACAGCAGGTGGCCCTGCAGCCAAACGCTGAGATGCAGATGGAGATGAACTGAAGCAGTGAGAACAGTAGAAGAACTCCACTGAAAACCATTTTTATATGCGTCTTAATCAATGGCCTTAATAGAAATGTAAGAGTTTTTTTTGCACTTGCATCCTCTTCCACCTTAGCGCAGCATGTTCGTTGATGCAAAAGAAAACATCACCAGCCTTGTCTTTAACCTTTTATTAAAAGCAAGTTAAAACACAGAGTGCTGTGGAGAGAACACACAACAAAAGCCTAACTACTCTACTCTGTAGCTTTATGTGGAGGTCTCTAAACAAACATTTTCCAGCTCTCCTATATATATAGTTCTTATGAAAGTACTCAAGTGTTGAAACTTCCTGTGGACCATCCTGTTGTCTGTTACAGAGAACACACTAATATGCTGCTTAACCATTGTAATGCCCCTGTGACGGGTTTAGCAGAAGAAATTCTGGAGTGGACACTGACGCCAGCTCGGGAAGTCCTTATCTCAGAACAAACGTGCATCTATTTAGCCAGAGTCATTTCAGACAGAAAGCTAATACAGAGGCAATCATAAAAGATCTTAAAATTTCCTGCAACCTTCCCTTGTCCCTGATTGAGAATCCCAATTTTAGACATTTTATGTCTGTTGTGGAGGATAAATACTCCCCTGTAAGTTGGAGAACAGTGACGAGGTATGTTAGCAGTCTGGTGTTAAGTGAAGAGACCGTCGTCATCAAGTTTAGAGAAGGCAGAATCTGTATCAGTGACAGTGGACATTTGGACTGACAAAAATATGCGTGTATTTTTAGGTGTGACCGCTCATTTTATGTAGTTGGAAAAGACAAGCGTTGGGCCACAGTCTGTTCTGTTAACCTGCGATAGACTTTCTGGGTCCCACACTGGAGAAAGAATCACTGACAAGTTTGAACAGATCTGTGATAACTTTAACATAAAGCATAAACTTGATTACATTATCTGTGATAATGCTTCCAACATGAAAAGGGCCTTCGCAGTATGTTTCCCATCAGTAGCCTAATCTGAGAGTGAGGAAGAGGAGGAAGAAACCCCTAGCATGTGGGAGGCAATGAATGGTGATCACCAAACGGTTCTGGCATCAGTTCAGTCTAACTGCAGAAAACAGCATCTTCAGTGCTTTGCACATGCTGTACAGCAGGTGGTTCAAGATGGGCTAAAAGAAACCAACATACTGAACAGTCCACTGGGAAAAGTCAGTAAATTGTGTAGTCTTCTTTACTCCTCTTGTAGACTACAGGAAGCGTTTGAGGGTTACGGTTAGAGTATGGTACTGACCGTAGTCTTCCCTCAGCAACATCTGTCAGGTGGAATTCAACATTATGACTTGTCCAGATCCTTCTTGAGGCACAAGGACATAAAGAGCTGTGCTCAACACCCGGGGAATACCGGCTGAAATAGCTTGTGGATGTGTTGGAGCCATTTCTTCAAGCCCCTGACCTGACACAACGGGAGAAGGTTGAGACTCTTAGTGCAGCCTTCCCTGTGTTCTCTCACTCAACAAGCACCTCAGCAGGATCCACTGTCCGCCATCTTGGTGGATTGGTGAAAGCTTTAAGAGCATCACTAAACTACCATTTCCAGTGGATTTTTGTAAATATGAGAATGGAACATTCAGGTGGACATAGTGGATAACTGCCTTTTGTAGACACAGTCTACATTCTGTTTGTCCATCTGGTCCCATCCTTCTGCCTGTTCTGGCTGGATCATGATGTCTGGCACCAGATGACATCAAGAATACATTAAAAGAGAGAGAGTACTGGATAAAGAAAAATACTGCAGAAACATTGACAAACTGTCAAAATGCAACTTTCACACAAATAAACATAAATGTGTGTGTGCTGTGCTTTTTATATAGTGAAATATATATAAAAAGTAATATATAGCTGTATAGATTGTATTTTCTAAAATTATTTTTCTTTTTTCAGTCCTTGCAACAGCAGAGATGGAACAAGTCCCACTTCCTGAGAGGAGCAGTGGAGATGATGAACAGGAAGTAGTAGCTAAGTCCTTCTTAAATTACAGGCAGAAAAGTAAGAGAAAGCCAATGAGTGCTGTTACGACTACTCTAGGCAATAGCCCTAAAGCCTGCTTTATACCTCCGGACACGGACGAATTTCGTCCGTCCGTACCAAACGTAGCCTCCGTAGGGGGCCACTATACCTCTTTCCGGTTCCAACGTTGTTATGATTTTTTAAAATACATCCTCTAGAGGGCAGTATAGTCAAATTTCCGGCACCGGCGCACCAGCAATCTCCTCCCAGCTGTTTTTGCATCGCTGTTTATTGCGATGACCTGGCACCGTAGCAGAATGTAGCCTCTAACCAACTCGCAAAGTTTCTCTTTTAACT
This sequence comes from Brachyhypopomus gauderio, assembly GCF_052324685.1. Lineage (NCBI taxonomy): Eukaryota > Metazoa > Chordata > Actinopteri > Gymnotiformes > Hypopomidae > Brachyhypopomus > Brachyhypopomus gauderio. Next base: position 25,220,630 of record NC_135218.1, on the reverse strand, counting down.
CGAGCGTCATTTTTTAAAGTCCAGTACTCTTCTTCATTGATTTTCCCGAATTGGTGTACGTCCGATGCTTCTGACTCTCTACTGCCCCCTGATTTCCTGTTTATATTGCTCCGTTGCTACGGATTCGTAAGGCCCATTCACACCCTACGGTAATTACGGATACGGACCCTTTCGTCCGGTTCCGGAGGTCGTTTCATCCGTCAGTGGGTCCGTTGCCAGAGCGCTTACGAATCGTGTCCATTTTCCCCACTGTACCTGATGCATGTTTAAAGAAATTAAAGTAAATGACAATAACCTTCCCTAACTACCTATACAAAACAAAGAAAACGGGATAACCAAAAGAGCGTCGTTGTCCTTTTTTCCTGTCTGGGCCGAATTAACAAGCACAACTATTTACACAGATATTTACACTTATACACACTATTTATATACATATTAGGGTTGCAACGGTATGAGATTTTCACGGTATGATAACCGTCTCAGACAATACCGTGGTATCACGGTTATCACGGTATCACAGTTTGTTTGTATATTATTAAAAGATACACTGACCCTTAAAGAAATTACAACAAGTTTTTTTTGTTCAATTAACTATTTATTGTAGAAACCTGGAACAATTGTATACAAAATGTCTCCTTTAAATAAAAAAAAGCTGTACACATGTTTATATAAATACTGCAAAATTTGAGAAACCTAAATCATGGATTTCAGTATAATTATTTAAGTTTAAATAATTTAATATCTGATAAACTGAGCCTGGTCAGTGTCTGATCAACAACTGTTGTAAACGTCCGTTGTACTGCCAAGTTAGAATATAACCAGATACTGCAGAAAGAGAGGATTTATTTCTGACATGACCCTCACAATAGAGATTTCTATTTTAAGGCTTTCACACCGAGTCTGGTTTTAACATATGAAAAACAGGCACGTTAGAATTTGAAAATGAACGCATGTAAATTAATGGCGTCTTTCACATCCAGTGAAAGCAAGGACCATAAAAGCTAGGTTTATACTTTCACTAGTGACCGTAGCGCGCGACTCCGCACAGTTCTTTTGTATTACGTTAACAAATACGAGCCTCTTGTAATTCCAGGACTAAACATGAGAGAACGTGAAGACGTTGAGATTGGGCGTAAACAACCATTAAATAATGTGATGAAAAAGCGAATTATTTCGAGTATATGTATAAATATTTAACTTAATTAAGTTTAAGGTGCTGGGAAAGTGACGTACAAGTGCTTTAATTCCACCTTATAAAGATGTATGAACCCTGCAAACATGACATTGTTCATTGCGCTGAGGCGCGGCGCGCGCAAAGTTACAAAATTCAGAGGTGCACGACCTCGCGAATCGACAGCGCGTGAGACCCTCGCGCACGGGCGGAGCCACCGCGATTACGTCATTTTCGCCGCTGATTTTAGTTTAGCTTTTTTTTGTTAAAAAAATTAAGTCTGATGCACTTTCTGCCATTCTCACCGCTGTGTGCTGAGTAGCTGAACCGGAGCGGAGTTGCGCATGCGCGGGTCAGTTTCTCCGCTGGCTTGCTTTTTACCGGTAATAAGCAAACGCACACGGTATGGTAACCGTGCATTTTAATACCGTGGTATACCGTGAAACCGGTTACCGCTGCAACCCTAATACATATACACATAAAATACACTGCTCAAAAAAACCAACCACACTTCTGTGAAACCAACCTGTTCAGTTAGGAAGCAACACTGATTGTGAATCAATTTCACCTGCTGTTGTGCAAATGGAATAGACAACAGGTAGAAATGAGAGGCAATTAGCAAGACCCCCCCTATAAAGGAGTGGTTCTGCAGGTGGGGACCACAGACCACTTCTGAGTACCTATGCTTTCTGGCTGATGTTTTGGTCACTTTTGAATGTTGGTGGTCCTTTCACACTCGTGGTAGCATGAGACGGACTCTACAACCCACACAAGTGGCTCAGGTAGTGCAGCTCGTCCAGGATGGCACATCAATGCGAGCTGTGGCAAGAAGGTTTGCTGTGTCTGTCAGCGTAGTGTCCAGAGGCTGGAGGCGCTACCAGGAGACAGGCCAGTACACCAGGAGACGTGGAGGAGGCCGTAGGAGGGCAACAACCCAGCAGCAGGACCGCTACCTCCGCCTTTGTGCAAGAAGGAACAGGAGGAGCACTGCCAGAGCCTTGCAAAATGGCCTCCAGCAGGCCACAAATGTGCATGTGTCTGCACAAACGGTTAGAAACCGACTCCATGAGGATGGTATGAGGGCCCGACGTCCACAGATGGCGGTTGTGCTCACAGCCCAACACCGTGCAGGACACTTGGCATTTGCCAGAGAACACCTGGATTGGCAAATTCGCCACTGGCGCCTTGTGCTCTTCACAGATGAAAGCAGGTTCACACTGAGCACATGTGACAGACGTGACAGAGTGTGGAGACGCCGTGGAGAGCGATCTGCTGCATGCAACATCCTTCAGCATGACCAGTTTGGCAGTGGGTCAGTAATGGTGTGGGGTGGCATTTCTTTGGAGGGCCGCACAGCCCTCCATGTGCTCACCAGAGGTAGCCTGACTGCCATTAGGTACTGAGATGAGATCCTCAGACCCCTTGTGAGACCATATGCTGGTGCGGTTGGCCCTGGGTTCCTCCTAATGCAGGACAATGCTAGACCTCATGTGGCTGGAGTGTGTCAGCAGTTCCTGCAAGATGAAGGCATTGAAGCTATGGACTGGGCCGCCCGTTCCCCAGACCTGAATCCGATTGAGCACATCTGGGACATCATGTCTCGCTCCATCCACCAACGTCACGTTGCACCACAGACTGTCCAGGAGTTGGCGGATGCTTTAGTCCAGGTCTGGGAGGAGATCCCTCAGGAGACCATCCGCAACCTCATCAGGAGCATGCCCAGGCGTTGTAGGGAGGATCAGCCTGTAGTGTGTTTTTCCACTTTAATTTTGTGTGGTTAATAAATTTGATTTCCATTGATGATTTTTGTGTGATTTTGTTGTCAGCACATTCAACTTTGAACAGAACAAAGTATTCAATGAGAATATTTCATTCATTCAGATCTAGGATGTTATTTGAGTGTTCCCTTTATTTTTTTGAGCAGTGTATATACATCGGCTACCAAAACCAAAAGGGGCAATTCCAGACTCAAGTTCAGGGACGATATAATTCAAATTCAAACAAACCAGGAAATCAGATGATAGAAATCAGCAACTACACAATTGACTACACCAAACTACACCAAACCAATATGGAGAAAGATTCTCCTCGTCTTGCTGCTTTGTGGGTCTTTTAAGGCGGCACTGTGGGTCTTGGGTACAGAACAGCCAATCCGCAACAACCAGGAAGACAACCAGGAAGAGATTGACATACATGGTGGGAGGAGACACACATCTGGACCGGTAGCGTCAGACACGAACAACGCAACGACCACCAGTGGTCGTAACAGTGCCTTATCTGAACTGCACTCCTACATCTCATCAGCATGAGACAGATGTCATGCAAAAGACTTTCCACATCTCTATCAGGTGGCCATGAAAGTGCTGGCAGTTCCTGCAACAAGTGCTCCAGTGATTGACCAGTAAATCGAGAGCTTTGCCTCTTTGCTTAGCTCTCTCTTCACCTCAACAGTCTGGTACAGTGTCCACAACACTGCAGCTGGCGCACCGATCCGCCGGTCTTTACCTTGGGAGAGGCCATAAGTTTTCAGCATTTAGTGAAACCGTTCTAGCATTCCTTGGGATTCTGGGTGGTACACATTCAACGTTTTATGTTGAATATGCAACTGTCGCATGGTCCTCCGGAATTGGGCAGTCATAAAATTCATATCTTGGTCTGACTGATTGATCTTAGGCAATTTATCAGAATTTTATCAGTGCTTTTATCACAGCCATAGTTCTAAGGGATCGCAAGGGTATAGCTTCCGCATAACGAGTGGGGCTTATTAAGATTGTTCCTCCCCCTTCATTCTGGATTGGCTGCTTATAGCACAAAAGTCCAGGACCTCACAAACTTAAAGATACCTGACATGAATGCAGACTTTGCTAGAGTTAAATTTGTTATAAGAACACAGTAGACAAAGGAAGTTGAAATGAGTAGGTGTTTCACTTTGATATTTATTGCACATCCACAGACCAGTGCAGGATAAAATCCTTTACAATCCCAAATCTTTGTTAAAAAATATTATATACTATATAAAGTGCATTTACATCTATCAAATTAAATTCTCTCAACCTGAGACAACTGGTTTGTTCACAACAGAAGTAAACTTAACAATAAAACCTCTATTCTTAATTAAATAAATCAAATACCCAGTCTAGTAGACATTCAGGAACTTCAAGTATTTTCTTAAATAATGTTTATATCATCACCTTGAAAATGCAAATTTTTCTTCGGCTTGCTCCTGACTCGCCATTTCTGCCTCTTCTCCATTTGTGTCCTGCGTCACTGGTGTGCTTCGGCGCGCATGTAAAAACACTGGCTCTGATTTGCTACCATAATGCTGCCTTAGCCAATTGCTTACTGACTTGTTAAGTTAAACAGATGTTACACCGAGAACTGTGACCTATCGAGATCTGTTACTCCTCACTAGCCTGGGCAGGGGTCCGCTCCCTTTACTGTTAGTATATCAATATATAGTAACGCACCACTTTTAATGACCAGTAACGTCAACGGCGTTGTAACGACAGGAAAAGTAATTCATTATATTATCCCATTACTGACAAAATGACGCCGTTACCTAACACCGTTATTTTTAACGCCGTCAATCGCAACACTGGTGATACCTGGCTTGTGGTTCGGCTCATTGTTGGATGATTTGTTGTTGTGTCGTTCGAATGTGAATGGGCTGTCATGACGTTGAATGTTATTTTGTTACATTGTATATAGTGTATATAAGGAAACAGGAGAGTTGGCATTCTTTTTGATTTAGCCCTTACTATATGTTTTGTCTGGCAGGTAGGTAAGTCAGGTGTGTATATATATTTTAAGGTAAGGAAGTGTTTTATGTTTGGTTAAGAAGTCTCTTGTTTATTGTTGTAGAGCACAGCGACTGCCAATGTCTCCAATGCCACCCTCGTTTCCGTTTGAATAGTACCACTTAATATATCACTCAGAATAACATATGCCTTACTCTAAAATGAGTATAATGACATTTATTAACTAAATATGGACAGTTTTAGAAGAAGCATTTGTTATAGAAATGCTGAAACTCTGCTTTCTCAGAGAGTACTTTTAAACATAGCATGCGGCCAAACAAGGAAGTTTGAGGTCACCTTTTAGGTCAAGGGGACTAGACAGGGAGAAGGCGGGAATGGAGACATGCTCCAGACAGGTGACATGTTGCAGACAGAAGACCCGTCCTAGATAAAGTGCACATTCCCCTAAGAGTGCAGATTCTTACATTCCTATATCTGGTACTAACATATTTAATGCTGACATTTATGACATATAAATCATATGACTCAGTAATGACTTTGTAATGATGATGTTTCACATGATCAACCAGCCAGCCCTCATTGTATATAAGGACTGGCAATAAACTAGAGTGATTTTGGTAAAGTAACCTTCCATCGTGTGTGTGTATTGCTTTCACTAACTGTCACTCTCCGAGCTCGTAACTTTCTTACAGAGAGACCCCGGTTGTTGTGACGGAGAATTTCCACGACACATTATAAATTGATCTTAAGATATAATGACAATATTTGTATTTAAGAAGCAAAGCAGAGACTTCTAACCACAATTAGGTCAGTATACATATACATGAATACCATGTATAAGCTGCATTCAAACTCTGAAATGACACTGACATCTGCATATGATCTGTGAACTACCTGTCTAAGAAGAGTCCATTTTCAATTTCCAGGTAAATATTTTCAGTTTCTTCTATTTGACGAGGCTCTGACAATATTCACTTTTCATTTTCAGAAATGAAAAATTTCAAAAGTTTTTTGCAGAACCGCTAAAAGGTTATGCATGGATAACTAACTGATTCCTCCTGTGAAGGCTGAATCATAGCACATCACAGACACATACAGATTCAGAAAATTCTGTAGCAACCAAAACCAAAATCCAAAACCAGAGTCAGAGCTTGTCCAGGTCAGCATGCAAAACTCGTATATAAAGGTACACTTTCACATGCATCCTTGAGCATCACTGAGTGTGCAGTGAAATGTTCAGCCATTTGAATACGTTCTGCAGGGTTTGAGGGTGTACCTTCATGCCCACCAACTTGGGCATCACATACATGCCCTCTATTGCTGTGTGCTGTATATATTCTTGCCAACAGAGGGCGCCAGTGACGTGTGTTTAGTTTTAAACACCCTTGGAGTCGATAAAACCTGTAGACAAGAAAGCAACTTTCCTCAGTCTCGATATTCAGGAAGAGTTTATCTGACTGTCTTGATGCATTGCTACATGCAACGAGGGCAGTACAACGACTACCTGCATGCAGTCTTCACAGAACTCTAGTGTATTTTAATTAGTCAATTTGTCTCTTAACCCTGTCAACAATTTCCTTTTGACTCTAGATGACAGCTTTCCTCCTCCACTTTAGAATTTGTTTTCTACCGATCTCACTGAACATACAAACATACATACATAAACATTATGGCTTATATTATTAACCACCAGATTACCAGAAACCATCAGAATATGAGCATAGTTAAAAAAGAGGTAAGGGGCGGGGGGACTGGGGTTTGCTAGTTTTGCTTCATCATCTTAAGACTCAAGGGGTAGATGACGGGGCCTTTGTTTGTCTTTCTGTGTGTGTGTGTGTGTGTGTGTCCTTCCTTAATTTATAGGGCCCTATGCAGCCTGTGTAAAGAGAATATAGGCCACGCTGGCTCTGTGTAGTTGTATCTAGAGTCAAAGCACAGAGCAAAATGCACTCAGGAAACTGATAACGTCGATTTAATGATTTGCATCAGAAGAAAAATGCAACTACGCTATAATGACATTACACAACCATATAAGTTGGCAAAACAATCTAACATTCTTGCTGGTGCAATTCAAGTCTAAAGCCAACACTGATACCTTTGAGCTTGGCACATTAAGCTAGGTTTATATTTCACACATCACAACTGGCGTGAGGATGTGCACGCCAAAAATCAATAGGCATGGCATTCATGGGAAAGTTGCTAGAAGGAAACCACTGGTCTCTCAAGAAAACACAAAGTTGCTTCTTTAAAGTTTGCCACTTGGACAAACCAGAGGCTTTCTGGAAGTCCACTGAATTATTTGCAGGCATGAAAATCTGTCACCTTTTGGCAAAATTCACCGTTTTGATGTTGAAAAGGGTGACCTACGCGAATCGTGTAGATCCGAGGAGTTTTTTTTTTTTTGGGGGGGGGGGGGGGATATTTTATAGATATATATATATATATATTATCATATTGACTTAATAAGCAAACAGAGCACTTCCGAAATCGGCAATTTCAATGACACAGTGGTCAGCAATTTCCGCCCAGAACCTTCATAGAGGCCAAATTGCGTTCAATCATACGAACGTTCTTCATTCATGTTGTGGCGCAGGACCTAGTGCTATCTACGCCGGAGACAAAGGCAGAAGCCAGATCGTAGATTTACCAGATCGTACATTTACCAATACATTTGCCAGATCGTACATTTACCTCTACATTTACCCAATCGTACATTTCCCAGTGGATTTAATTGGGTTATTAATGGTTTCAATCGTTTTCATATTTTGCGGTAAAACAAAGTTACTGCCGTTCGCTACAGCTTGCGTTGAACAGTGTCGGAGCTCTTCCACAAGCTCTTGTGAAAAATAGGTAGATAGATAGGTAGGCCTATTAAGTTCGCGTCAACCCTGTGTAGTTAACGGTGACATAAAATAAGAAACAAGATTTTTTCCTAGTGTCTCTGTAGTTCTAACTGGTGAATCCAGGGACGTGTGAGGATAACATTCGCGCCAGGGCTGAAAAGGTTGAAGATGAAGTTGTAAACTCTTGTCATTTCATAGCCTACACTGTGCTTTAGCCCATGTTAGAAGCCTTTTGTGACAAAATAAAACGTGAACCCTGGTATTTTTTACACTCATTTTCGCCGCTGATGTATTTATTGGTTCATTAAGACGTAATGGTTTTGACTGAGCCATCTGGAATGGCGAAAGCGGGCTTCTCACGTTTACGGATCTGCCTTCATCCATTGACAAGATTATTGACAATATTTTTCAGTGCGACATTACCGTGACAGAAGTCAACAGGGAAGACTCTGCGTTTCAATTGACTACTCTTCTTACTCGCACCTCTCGAAGTTAAAAATGTTTTTTTAATCTCTGAATCTGACAGTGTCTGAATGTCATGTCTGACATGTATTATCAGAGGTGGGGACTCGAGTCACATGACTTGGACTCGAGTCAGACTCGAGTCATTAATATTAAGACTTTTGACTTGACTTGAAAAAATATTCAGAGACTTAGACTTGACTTGGACTTTTACACCAATAACTTGGGACTTGAATTGGACTTGAACCTGTTTACTTGCAAAGACTTGATTTTTTTTTACCCCAAATCTAAATTTTAAAACGCATATTAATATTTATAAAGTGCGCCCCATTAATTTCATTTCCGTCCTTCTGACGCAGACCGGCGTTACACCAGATTCTGTGACCGTCGAGTTTTGTGACCACAGGGGGCGCTATTTCACAGTTTCTGTTCAGAGGCACAAACGCTTTACGAATGCTACGTAAACTACGCTGATGCACTTTCTTTACTCGTTTTGTTGGTGTCCACGAGCCAAAATATGACAGATGTTTATATTTACATTTATCGTCTCTTAATTACATAAATGTACTTAAACAAGATTTACCATCCCCTCACCATTGCAGCCAACAAAGAAATCATGAATGGGATGTACAGGTGAGCCTTTTTAACTGGGGTCACCAATTCTGACGGCAGCCATCAGAATATGTGACCCCACTGAATCTCCAGGTAACAATAGTAGCCTACACCGTGACCCCACAATAACAGAAAACAATGAAAAATAACCGTAACCTTTTATTAGTCTATATTTAAACATTTTATCCAAATGTTTAGAATAACCATTCATAATGACAGCATCTTGCTTACGATGAAGCTTGCTATTTTCATGTAAAATGATGTAACGAAACATTCTTGTTTAAGTACATTTATGTAATTAAGAGAAGATAAAATGTAAATGATCTGTCATCTTTTGGCTGGCGGACACCAACAAAACGAGTAAAGAAACGCATCAGCGTAGCATTCGTAAAGCGTTGGTGCCTGTAAAAAAAAAAAAGACTCGAAAGGACTTGAAATTCCAAGTTTCAGACTTGGGACTTGACTTGACGGTTGCTTGTCTTGACTCGAGACTTGACTTGAGTTGACTGTCTTTGCTTGAGACTTGACTCGGGACTTGAGGATAAAGACTTGGACTTACTTGAGACTTGCAAAACACTGACTTGGTCCCACCTCTGTGTATTATGTTTAGTACCTCTATGTTAAATGGTTAAATTATTATTGTTCACTTCTTAATCAAATATGGACAGCACAAGATGCATGTGATGTGTGAGTGAACAAAGCTGGTTGTATATAGGGTGGCCACTTTTCAGTATTGCTTTAATTTTGGTATTTTTACTATTATGATTTGATTTAATATATATCTATATCTATATCACTGTACCAGCACAGCCCCCACCCCCGGTCTTCTCACCTTTTTAATCCCTGACGCATTTTCATGCCTGTATTTGGCCACAATCACAGGCACAATGTTCGGATAAAAGTCAACACTGCATATAAAGAGAAGAACCTTCTCCCAACAGTGAAGCATGGTGGTGGAGATGTGAAGGTCTGGGCCTGCTTTTCTACCGCCAAACCTGGACGATTCAATATTATTCAGGGAACCATCAACTCTAAGGACCATCAACAAATTCTTGACCAGAATCTCCTGCCAGCAGTCAGGGAGTTGAAGCTGGGACAGAAATGTATTAAGCAACAAGACCCAAAGCATTCCAGCAAAACTACCACGGAATGTCTTAAAAGACAGAAGATTTGCACTCTGGATTTCCCATAGAAATGCTGAGGCAAGATCTGAAGTGGGCGATATATGCCGGTTGTCCCAGGCTCTCTCAACTGGTGGAGTTCTGCAAAAAGGAGTGGGCAAAAATCCCAAAAAGCAGATGTCAGACACTCATTTGAGATTACAGAAGACGTTTGGTTGAAGTTGTGGCTGCAAAAGAAGGTACCAGAAGATACTAAATAAGAGTTCACATTTGTGCTTGGCAGATTTTCCATTTTGGAGAGAGAAATTACTTTTGTTAAATAAATAATGAAAATATACATATTTTTTCTGAGTGTCCCTTATTTGGTAGATGTACATTTCATATTGAGATTTGAATTGTTCGTTTTCTAAGATTATTTTAATAAGTTTTATTAAGTTTTTTAGAAAACAATGAGCATATTTGGGTGGTTCACAAACATTCAAGCACTGTGTATATAAAAATATATAGGTAGTCAAAAGTGCTATCATTGATTAGTTATAGTGTCACGGTACGGAGGGCCCCCTGCTGGTCACCCCCGTCTATAGCAGCAGCTTGTCCTGTGGGTGTGGTGTTGTGTTCGTCCCTCAAGTGGGCGGAGCCCACAATCCGTCTCACCTGAGGGTCGTTTGTTCGTCTATATATGTCTCGTCTTTGTACCAGTTGACCGCTGGTTATTATATCCTTAATTCGGATCAGTTCACGGGTTTTGGTTTGCGCATTTTACATATTAAACCATCCATTTTCCCTGAGACTTGGCATGATCGCTTCCATTTATTTTCACTCACCCTATCCATCACAGAATAACCAGCCACCCTTCGGAAGCCGCCAGTCTTTTACTTTCTCCTTCGTTCTTGGTCATGTCTCGTGGTAAGTGTTTGTGTTTTGTTTGAAGAGCTGCGCCGTGCTTATGTGTTTTGTGTGTGTGTGTAGCACGGCGAGGACCAGGGCAGTCTGCCCTGGGAGAGCTCTTCATGTCCGTTGTTTGAAGAGTTTCGCCGTGCGTTAGTGTTGTGTGTGGCACGGCGAGGACCAGGATGTCTTCCCTGGAATACTCTTCATGTTGTGTGGGTAAAGTGTACATGTAAATGGGCGTGTGGATCAGTGTGCATGCTCGTGGTGTTATATGTTTTGTGTGTGACGTTGGTGCTGCTCGTCACTGTCGCCTCGCTCCCCTGTCGTCTTGTGTTTTGTGTGGGGGAGCGACTGGGAACCTGAGCGGCGCGTCACAATATTACCGAGCGCGCATGTGTGGGTCCCGTTCGTTCGTTGTTTGTACACTATTTTTTGTTTGTCTAGTCTTTGCGCGTGTGTTGTCCTCGCGTGCCTGTGAAATGTTGCTTGTAATTCCATGTATGCTCCTCCCCTTAAGTGTGTGTTTGGGGGGAGGACTGGCTGTGGTCCCGTGCCACAGGGAGTGGCATGGAGGGCGTCGCTCCTGAGGGAGGCCCTGACCAGGTAAGTGGGGGGTTCTCCTGATTTAGGGGAGATCTTTCCCCCCCTTTGTAGGGGGGATCAGGGTAGTGCGCGTTTGTGTTTTGTGTTGGTGTGTGTGGGTGTGTGTGTGCATTTGTGTTTTATGTGCAGGTGCTTCTCCCTGGTGGTGGATCGTGGCGTTCCGGGGCCTTGTGGAGGTCTCCACCTGGCAGGAGCCCCCTTGTGTTGTGGGGTGACCGGAGCCCGGTCTTAAAGAGCCCCTCCCTAGAGGGTTGGGGCCCCCGGATGTTTGGGGACCATGGGGCTCCGGTCTGAAGAGCTCCTGCACAAGATGGAGATCCTTCCACGGGGTCCTGGAGGTGACGTAGCCACGCCCCAGGGAGGTAACCTGCACACATACACCTCGGACGGACAAGGAGCCGTAGCCCTTCGTCCTCGCACCTGTGGGGCTAAGCGGCTTAACACCGGTTAGTAGAGGTGTGCCAAAAAATCAATTCATATATCAAAAATCGATTCTCATTTACTACGATTCAGAATCGATTTTAAATGTCCCAAAATCGCGGCGAGCACGGGAACGTACACACAGTGTGAAATAATATAGAGAAGGGTGGACACGAGTGCCGGCTCGCAAAAGCAATACATTTGACACTCGTCACATGTATTAGGGAGAGGGAAACGCGCACAGCGACCCAGAACGAACAAACAAAACAACACGGGAGACTCAACGCGCAAGAGAATAGAAACCAAAACCGTGAGGGCATGAAGTAAATAGAAACAAAAAACAAGAAAATCGATTTTGAATTGAATTGTGGCCCCCAAAATCGGAATCGAATTGAATCGTGAGATAGTAAACGATTCCCACCCCTACCGGTTAGGGCGTGAGGGCCCTGTGACCGACCAGGGCATGGTTTTGTCTTGTTGATGGCCCGGTCGGTCCAGGCTCCCGCACAGGTAGGCGGGCTAACGTGTGTTTGTTTGTGTTTCAGCTCCGGGACTACAGGGGGTGTGTCCCTTGTCCCTGCCTTCCTGCCCCATTTGACACTCGTCACATGTATTAGGGAGAGGGAAACGCGCACAGCGACCCAGAACGAACAAACAAAACAACACGGGAGACTCAACGCGCAAGAGAATAGAAACCAAAACCGTGAGGGCATGAAGTAAATAGAAACAAAAAACAACGCGCAAAATACAACGCGGGAAAAATAACAGTTAACCGTAGTGAAACTGGAGAAAGAAACAAAACAACAACATTAACTAAAAAACAGCGCGGATAAATGCAACGCGAAAACGAAACCAAGGACACCAGAAGAAGTAATTGGCAAAAAACGCCGCAGCAAAATAAAACCCTTCCCAAAAATAAAGGCAAAACGGATAGGAAGAAATGTAGGATTGGGAAAACTTGAGATGAGTCAGGAAGTGACACAGGAGATACATACTCGAATAAGTAAAGAGAAAGCATAACAGAGAGGTGGCGAGACACCTTCAAACGAGAAGCAATCACAGAGAAAGCAGACACTGGCTGAGAACGTACGCCAGTATAGTCTGGGACTGACTCTGGTGCCCCTAGCAACGGCTGGGGGAACTGCATCCGAGCCAGCCCTGACAGCTTGTAAAATGAAGCTCAAGAATTTTGGTAACAACAAAAAGCATTTTATTTTACCAAAGCACATTATTTTTGTTAATTAAATGTGAAAGACATTTTATTTTCTGTATTTGTCATTCTGTCTTGCAAAGCAGACTGTAGTAGATCATGCAGATTTTATAGACTTAAGCAGAAATTTTTATAAATCAAATAGTTTTTTGAATCGAAAATCGTTTTGAATCGAAAATCGATTTTGAATTGAATTGTGGCCCCCAAAATCGGAATCGAATTGAATCGTGAGATAGTAAACGATTCCCACCCCTACCGGTTAGGGCGTGAGGGCCCTGTGACCGACCAGGGCATGGTTTTGTCTTGTTGACGGCCCGGTCGGTCCAGGCTCCCGCACAGGTAGGCGGGCTAACGTGTGTTTGTTTGTGTTTCAGCTCCGGGACTACAGGGGGTGTGTCCCTTGTCCCTGCCTTCCTGCCCCTTTGTTTTGTGTGCTGCCGCTGTAGGCCGCACAGCCGGTGGAGGGGAGTGCGGCTTGGAGGGGGGATCTGTCACGGTACGGAGGGCCCCCTGCTGGTTGCCCCCGTCTACAGCAGCAGCTTGTCATGTGGGTGTGGTGTTGTGTTCGTCCCTCAAATGGGCGGAGCCCGCAATCCGTCTCACCTGAGGGTCGTTTGTTCGTCTATATATGTCTCGTCTTTGTACCAGTTGACCGCTGGTTATTATATCCTTAATTGGGATCAGTTCACGGGTTTTGGTTTGCGCACTTTACATATTAAACCATCCTTTTTCCCTGAGACTTGGCGTGATCGCTTCCATTTATTTTCACTCACCAGAGAAAGTAGTTTCTTCACAACTCTCTTCCTTCTTACAGACAGAACATGTCTTAGAGTTATTTCAGTCTGGATTTAGAGCTCATCACAGCACTGAAACAGCACTAACTAAAGGATTGAATGATCTCTTAATATCCTCTGATAAAGGACACATTTCGTTTCTCATACTGCTAGACCTCAGTGCTGCCTTTGACACCATTGATCATAATATTCTACTCTCCTGGTTCAGGTCCTACCTGACAGATCGTTACCAATTTGTGCTAGTAAATAACAAATGCTCTGAGCATTCTAAAGTAAAGTATGGTGTCCCACAAGGATCTGTACTGGGCCCCATATTATTCTCATTATATATGCTACCACTGGGCACTATCATTCGTAGGCATGGTATTAGCTTCCATTGCTACACAGATGATACTCAGTTGTATATATCTTCTAATCCAGATGATACCACCACAACTCTCAAGATTGAGAACTGCGTCCAGGATATTAAAAACTGGATGGCGTCTAATTTTCTTAAACTAAATTCTGACAAGACTGAGGTACTGATTCTTGGGCCTAAAGCTGTTAGAAGCAATTGGGCTGATATTCCCCTTACCCTAGATGGTTTTTCAGTAACACCAAAATCTACTGCAAAAAGTTTAGGTGTCACTATTGATTCTGATCTTTCATTTGACGGACATGTATGCAATGTCACTAAGGCTGACTTTTTCCATTTACGTAATAACGCCAAGCTGAGACACTTACTTTCATTAGCTGATGCAGAGAAGCTAGTTCATGCTTTTGTCTCATCGAGATTGGACTACTGTAATAGTCTTCTAATTGGATGCTCTAAACAGTTCATAAAGAAGCTACAACTTGTACAAAATGCCGCAGCTCGAGTCCTAACTAAGGCCAGGAAATTCATCCCACATATTAGTCCCACTCTCGCTGCACTACACTGGCGGCCGATTAAATATCGCATTGAATTTAAAGTTCTCCTGTTAACCTATAAGGCGTTAAATGGTCTTGCCCCACAATATCTGAGTGAACTCATTGATTACGACAACCCATCTCGCCCTTTGCGCTCCCAAAATGCTGGATTTCTCCTAGTTCCAAAAATTAGTAAAACTACAGCCGGAGGCAGAGCTTTCTCTTTTAAAGCCCCTCAATTATGGAATAGCCTTCCAGCTCCAATCCGAGATTCTGACACAGTTCCAATCTTTAAATCTAGACTTAAGACTCACCTGTTTAATCAAGCCTTCAGCTAACATTCCCCTTGTAAGGTGTAGGGGCTTTGGGGCCCCCAGACGTTGAGATTTCTGGTGATCTGAGATGTTGATGCTGTCATCCAGCTGTGTCTTGGCATCACTCTATTTGTGACTATGACTTGACTGGAAAGCAATGTCTCAGTGAGCCCTCATGCCTGTGGTCACCTCTGAACCCCTCCCTTTAGTTATGCTGCTATAGATTAGTCTGCCGGAGCCACATGCTCATCACTGGCACGTGAGCTATGTACATTTAAATCAATGGTGGTTTAAATTCATGTCCACTCAGTCTGTATTGTCTATCTTCTTGCATGGCTCTACCCAAGACGATTGGATACAGGCACCTGCAGGCACCTGGGGGATGGTCTGGCTGCCGGTGGATGTGCTGATGCCGGGGTTCACCTGGGGAGTAACACTGCAGTCGGAGCCTACAATACCAGCATCACTGCTCCGACACGGAATGAAAGCCTGGCGTTCATCAACAGACATTTACAGTGACAATATCAAAACCCAGAACTTTCAATTCTACCTTTTACCTAGTCTGATTGTGTGAATTGTGTGTGACTTGTGTATTTGTGTGTTAACGGGCCGCCCAATGGAGTATGGGTTCCCTTTTGAGTCTTGGTTCTCCCGAGGTTTCTTCCTATTCCCCACCATCATAGGGAGTTTTTCCTCGCCACTGTCGCCCTTGGCTTGCTCATTAGGGTTCTGGACCCATAGTATTGTTAACCTTGTAAATCCTGTAAAGCTGCTTTGCGACAACTTGAGTTGTTAAAAGCGCTATACAAATAAACTTTGATTGATTGATTGATTGATACCCGTCACATATAGACTGTTCTGGCATGGTTATGGTTTCAACAACATTTTACATTGGCCACAAATATTTGTGCTGTAGGGTTTATTCTTGTGCAATAATTAATTCTAATTTATTTGTATATGCTGATAACAGGCAACTGTGTAATTGTGTAAAAACCGCTGCTGGTCAGGGAGCAATTGTATTGTATTGTGTTTTCATATTGTAACCTTTGGTATGATTGTTTTTTCGCTATCTATATGGGGGTTATGTTGTTTTATTGTTTTTTTAAACTGTTGATAAGAGAGCTCTGCACAAGAATTCCAATGTGTCTGGACTGTGGTCTTTACACAAATGGCAAATAAAAATCTTATCTTATCTATCTTATCTTATATATATAAAAAAAACCCATTATGTATTCAGTATATTTTTAGCTAACTGGTTGGTCTTTCATCTCATAAGGTGGAGGATATTCTGCAGGTGGAGAATTCGCTGTGGTGCTGCTGATGGCAAACAGTCCCTGTAAAATAAAGAGTATTTGTTAACAACTTTCTCTGCACCGAGATTAAGTGAACATAGTCTATGTAAAGGAAAACATAGGAGGCATAGTATCAGATTATGGTAAATTATGGTAATAGTGAACCTCACTACTCTAGTCACGTAGGTAATCAACTGAGATATTCTGATATTTAATTGCACAGAGAAATAATCTAAATTAATTTTATACGGATTAAGAACTACTGGTTTTAAGATGAATTGTCAACCTGAGAACAACCTGAAACAATATACGTTTATAAACAGTATAACAAATCGAATGCATATATATATGCTGCTCATTAACTCAAATGTGGAATCAGCCAATCACATGGTAGCAACTCAATGCATTTAGGCATGTAGGCATCTGCAGGCAAGACGATCTGCTGCAGTTCAAACCGAGCATCAGAACGGGGGAGAAAGGTGATTTAAGTGACTTTGAATGTGGCGTGGTTGTTAGTGCCAGAGGGGCTGGTCTGAGTATTTCAGAAACTGCTGATCTACTGCGATTTCCATGCACAACCATCTCAAAGGTTTACAGAGATATGGTCCGAACAAGAGAAAATATCCAGTGAGTGGCAGTTCTGTGAACGCAAAAGCTTTGTTGATGCCAGATGTCAGAGAATGGCCAGACTGGTTCAAACTGATAGAATGGCAACAGTAACTCAAATAACCAGTCTTTACAACCAAGGCATGCTGAAGAGCATCTCCGAACGCACAACACATCGATCCTTGAGATGGATGGGCTACAGCAGCAGAAGAACACACCGGGTGCCACTACTCTCTACTAAGAACAGGAAATTGAGGCTACAATTCGCGCAGGCTCACCAAAATTGGACAAGAAAAGATTGGAAAAACGTTGCCTGGTCTGATGTGTCTCGATTTCTGCTGCGACATTCAGATGGTAGGGTCAGAATTTGGCGTCAACAACATAAAAGCATGGATCCTTCCTGCCTTGTATCAACAGTTCTGGCTGGTGGTGGTGGTGCAATGGTGTGGGGGATATTTTTCTGGCATACCTTAGTTTGGCCCATTAGTACCGATTGAGAATCGTGTCAACGCCACAGCCTACCTGAGTATTGTTGCTGATCATATCCATCCCTTTATGACCACAGTGTACCATCTTCTGATGGCTACTTCCAGCAGGGTAACGCGCCATGTCATAAAGTGCGAATCATCTCAGACTGGGTTTTTTAACACAACAATAAGTTCACTGTACTTGAATGGTTTCCAGTACTTTGTTGAATCTGCCATGAAGGATTAAGGCCATTCTGAAGACAAAAGGGGGTCCAACCCGGTACTAGCAAGGTGCACCTAACAGAGTGGTCAGTGAGTGTGTGTGTGTGTATAAACACACACACACACACACACACTCACACACACTATATTGCTAAGAGTATTCACTCACCTTCCTTGAATCACATATGGGTTTAAGTGACATCCCATTCCTAATCCATAGGGTTCAATATGACGGTGGTTTTTTGTGAGGTCACATACTGATGTTGGACGAGAAGGTCTGGCTCTCAGTCTCCACTCTAATTCATCCCATAGGTGTTCTATTGGGTTGAGGTCAGGACTCTGTGCAAGCCAGTCAAGTTCATCCACACCAGACTCTGTCATCCATGTCTTTATGGACCTTGCTTTGTGCACTGGTGCACAGTCATGTTGAAAGAGGAAGGGGCCAGCTCCAAACTGTTCCCACAAAGTTGGGAGAATGGAATTGTCTACTGGAACTAAGGGGCCAAGCCCAGCTCCTGAAAAACAACCCCACACCATAATCTCCCTCCACCAAACTTTACACTTGGCACAATGCAGTCAGACAAGTACCGTTCACCTTGCACCTGCTGAACCCAGACTCGTCCATCAGATTGCCAGATGGAGGAGCGTGATTCATCACTCCAGAGAACACGCCTCCACTGCTCTAGAGTCTAGGGCCGGCGTGCTTAACACCACTGCATCTGACGCTTTGCATTGCACTTGGTGATGTATGGCTTGGATGCAGCTGCTCAACCATGGAAATCAATTCCATGAAGCTCTCTGCGCACTGTTCTTGAGCTATTCTGAAGGCCACATGAAGTTTGGACGTCTGTA
This sequence comes from Brachyhypopomus gauderio, assembly GCF_052324685.1. Classification (NCBI taxonomy): domain Eukaryota; kingdom Metazoa; phylum Chordata; class Actinopteri; order Gymnotiformes; family Hypopomidae; genus Brachyhypopomus; species Brachyhypopomus gauderio. Next base: position 25,202,104 of record NC_135218.1, on the reverse strand, counting down.
GTGATTGACTCTACAGCTGACAGTTGACTGTGAAATATTTAGGAGCAAGGAAATTTCACGACTGGATTTGTTGCACAGGTGGCATCCTATCACAGTTCCATGCTGGAATTCACTGAGCTCCTGCGAGCCACCCATTCTTTGTATTCTATTCTTTTGACTTGTTGGTCACATGCCCACTGCATCTAAAAGTGCTCAAAAGCAAATGTGTCACAGTGATGTAGTAGTAGTTGTAGCCTGTGCGATGTAGCACACGCTGCAGTATTTTCTTACCTGTTGGCTTTGAGCAGTAGGGAAGGGATTGACCAATGGATGATGTTCCTCTGGGTTTGGAACCACTGTGACAATATTCACCTGAGGCACAGAAAAATACAGAGAGCTTCACTGTTGTATAGTTTATATAGCAGAGTCACTATACAGCCCAAGGTGAATGCTTATAAATACAAAATGCAGACAATGTGACATTATAATGCAATAGCTATTATAAACTATTATCTATGTAATACCCACAGCAGGTTCAGATCTGCTGGTGGCTTTGCAGGCGAAAGCTGAGATTGAAATGGAGATGGTGAACTGAAGCACATGGAACACCAGCAACACACCACATATCCCTTTGCTCACCTGCAAAATGTTTGAATATTGAATATTGTGATATACAAAACATGCAGTTTGTCAAACAAAACTCTACTACAAAACTCTAGATCTACTACAGATGTGCAAACTGTTTTGTCAGGTGTGCAACTGTAACCTACATTTTGGTGGTAGTACGGAGAATAATAACCAAAATTGAAGGCCAAATCCACGGAAAGTAGGATGATGCCTATTCCTGCACATATGGTGCTAAACACATTAAGCACCAATGAGCCGTTCACCTAAAACCATAAAAGCAAAATCATTACAGTGTAAAGCAAGCTGTTTTACAGGGGCCAACAGACAGTTATCAACAACTTTAGATACTTTTACAGGGGGAAAAAGTAAATACAAAATATGACTTAAAAGGTCCTATTTAGGATGATATTTTACACATTTTGCTCATATATCTTGTCAAACTTATTACTATTTTTAGGTCATGTTCTAACTAGGTAGTGTTATTGGCTTGGCATATTACTGGTTAAACAGATCATTTGTAATTACTAGCCTTCAAATCTTTCAAGTAAAAAAAACTTTGATTTTAATATTTTAATTCCTGCAAAAAGTGAAATATTCAAAATGTTAATTGTTCATACCAAACAGCGATGAAGTTTGTTGCTTGCCGCAACAGTGAGTGAGCCAGCAATGATGTACTGAGAGAGAGATTGAAAATGAGATTGAGAATGAGAATGAGATTGCAGTCAGAGAGTGTTTATTTAATAATATTTATTTGTGCTGCGTTGAAAATGTGAATACTTACAAACAAAGAGCCCCAAAAAGTGAAACGAGAGAAGCAAGTGATGGTTTCAGACTGGATTGATAGCACATTACCAAACAACATGGCCATTATACCAATCATTATTTGGACTGTCTGTGGAGAAAAGCATTTTGATATGTTATAAAAAAAAATTTAGGATACAGCAGCTAACGCTGTGAACTTGCCATTTGATATTTTAAGTCCCTGAGTTCAAATAAATTAGCATACAAATCTACAAACTACAGAACTTGAAGAATTTCAAGAATTAACAGTGGATATCTTAATCTACTTTTGTAAATGTTCTGTAGCATAAGAGTAACAGCCTTTTTATCCTGTGGATACACATGAATTTTAAACAAAATGTTATATCTCTGCGACACAGTTGAAACAAAGTAAAACATTCAAAATGACACAAATATATAGCTACATACACCTATTAAAGAAATAAATACACCTATTAAAACCTATTAAAAGTTCTACCTAGCATGTGTTTGCTATGTGTGAAAATTTGAGCGCAAGCAGTAAAATTGGGTATCACGCAAATCGGGTAGTGTCCAGCTTCCGTTAACAAAACTTCCTGGTCCGTGTCACCTGTCTCTTGTCTCATTATCATTATATGCTGCACTTGTGTCTGGTGTTGTCTGTGTATTTAAGTGTGTGTGTTGTCAGCTTTCTTTGTCAGTCTTTGTTTCCGTACTGTGTTGATGAATAACAGCGAAACTACAAAGACGCTCTCGACTCGGCATCGTGCTTCAGACCTCGTGCATTACAGAAATCACATCAATAAGTTAAAAAGTGACATCACGACATCACAATGGGGTCCCCCCCCACCCACACCCCTCCCAATAATCAACAATCATTAACACTGTACTTACTCCCAATGCCTTTGGCTCTACTTTCAGAAATTTCTGAAGTGGACCAAAACCAGCAACACGTCCTGTTTCAGCTGTTGCCGTTGGTTGGGACATAACATGAGTCACAATGGTGAAGCCATTCCCCGTGTTATGCATTGGTATAGAAGTGCTGGCCATTTTTAATGCAGGTTACACTGTTCACCTATGAAAGACGACACACCACCACATTGTCAGAGGGCCACAAGTGTCAAGCAGGAGAAAGAAAATGTTGCAGTGTCATATATGTAGATCCCATGTAGAAAGCTGCACTGTAATGATGAAATATAGAGAAATATAAATCAGTTTTGCAAATATTAAAATTTTATATTTTACATTCTCTGTCTATATATATATATATATATATATATATATATATATATATATATATATATATATATATATATATATATATATATATATAGAGCGCTAGAGCGCTATATATATATATATATATATATACACACAGTGGCGTGCACACATTGACATCAGGTGGCACCACCAACTCTGCCCTTTATCAACGAAAGTGCCCTTTTGAAACTTCGGTTTTTTTTAAATATATTATTATTAACATTTTTCTGAGGTCGGTTTAAAATGATCTTTAGAGAACCTGAGCGATTAAAAACAATGCCCTGAAATGAGCCACCACCTCGCACACACCCGACCTCTCTATTCCTTTGTCACACCAGATGCGCTGCAGCAGCGGTTCAGTTCAGCGAGGTGAAGGAAGCGTCTTCAGCACAGCACGCACGGTCACAGATAGACTTCTTCTCCCGTGCACCACTCCTTTAATAATTTTCTCCATTCCTGTAATATTTTCTGTTTTGTCCCCACCTCCCCATGTCCTGTTTTTCCGATTCCCGTGCAGCTGTCCACTGCCGTGAATCTTCCAACCACACATATTACACGGATAAGACGACATATGTTCTAGTTCTGTTAGTCTACCGCTTAATGTGAAACAGCAAAACAATTTTAGGGCGTTTAACGACGGTAACAACGTACATGGGACATGCGATAAAAGTTATTTTCGTTGAATTTACCACAAGAAATTGAAGACCAATCAAACATACCAGTGAAATTGTTCTTCTTCTCGGACTGCAGTTTGGTATCGGTTCTTTCCCAAGTAGTTTCTCTTCTGCTCACAATCCAGAGTTCCGAAGAAACCGTTATATGTTGTTTCCCACAATTGACGCAGATATTCTGGTAAAGGGGCGTTCGCGGTCTCGTGTTACAAAGTCCCGCATGTGCTTTATGCGCTATTAGGGCAACACGATCTGCTTTAGTGTGACCAAAGCGTCCCTTTACTTTCATGGTGTTAGAAAAACATCAGTGAACTCTTCAGCGTTTCTCCTTTGCTCCTCCGGCTCACAAGAGGTACCATCATTGAGAAACAAGACGTTCTTATGTACAGGCAGGCTACATTCAAGAATGTCTGCCTCCAACTTACAAAGGGTGTTCACATACAGTACCTGGTTCAAGGGTGAAAGAGAGCGAGAGAGAGCGAGAGAGAGAGAGTAGGCTATATCATACAATAATCAATGTGGTATTGATTGAAATCTGTAATGTAGATAAAAAGCGTAATTTACATATAAAATTACATTTACATGTAAATTACCAAATGCGATCCATGAGACATAATAAAATATAAAATTTCTATCACAGTGTCAACTCAGAAAAGTATCCTTAGTTAATACAAATAAGTAAAAAAGTACCATGAAGCCAATACTGAAGAATACAATACAATAATATACAAAACAATTTGAATTCTATTACAAAAGAGTTAAATGGAAAAATAACCTCCTCATACAAGTGCTGCATGATTTGGTTAAATTTAGGTGGATTTCAAAGACTTGAGTCTTCATTTGGCATCTGAAAGGTACTTCAGGTCTTCACATGTACTTCACATGTACTACCGTCGTCCGCCCACGCTGAACACTGCGCTTAGGGCACCAAGGCTCGTGAAAAATCATCATAATCATAATAATTGTAATTATAATAACATATTTAAAATAAAATATGTAAAGCATGTTAATAGATATAAGTAATGCCAGGTTGCTCGAGAAAAAGATGAATCTCCTGTGTGGCAGTTCTTCTGTTATTTGTGAGTTATTGCATGGATCTTATTAAAGTAATGGTGGTGGTATTTATTTATTATATTTAAATTATTTAATTTATTTTTTTGTGTTTAGTGCCATTGTTAATGAAAAAAATGTGTTTTATTAAGATTTGTATTTCTTTCATTCAGAACATAATGTCCAGTGGGCACCACAAACCATTTGTGCTTAGGACACCCAAATGACAAGCTCCAGCCCTGGTTCTTATATCTGGTTGCCCACATGACAAAACTAAACATGTTCAAACCTGTTCATAATATATGTGGAAGGACCCATTCTGCTGACAACTAAGTGTTAACCACCACCTTCCTGCTGACTTCACTTCCTCATGCCATGTATCCTAGGACCAATGCAGGACTCACACACACACACACACACACGTCAGAGAATCTATTTGTCTGCAGAATAAAGAGCCTCCATAAAGGCTGTGTGCTGTTGTGTAAGGAGAAATCCTAGTCCCACTGTCTTGCTTCACCTGGTTGTTCCTCTTTCGGTTCCCTGATGTGTGCCAGTTCTCAGTATGAAAGACACTAAAAAGTATGCATACTTTATTCATGAAAGAGCATAGTATATATAGATGACCAAACAGGTGACCTCAGCAGCAGTGGCGTGCACAGACATTTTGGGGGGGGCAAGTGCTCGGGGGGGGGGGGGGGGGGGGGGGGGGGGTGAAGGGCACTTTTTAAAAATTACAAGCACATGTTGAATGAAATTTGACATTTTATTTGTAACAATCTCTAAACGTGAGTTTTCAATGGAGAAAAGTCACGCAGCAAACTGTTAAAATTTAAAATTTATATCCAATATTAACTATACACCGTCATGTCATTCAGTTAACTTCTGTTTACCCTCCACTGACTGCAGGCATTGTTGCATATATTTTGCAATTAGTACATCAATATAGGCCTACAATTAAGACAGTAAAAAGACCAAAAAGTATGAGAAGAAGTTATAGGCTACTGAATGCAGATGGGCATTTTTCACTGGTAGGCCTAATGGGGAACTTCCCATTTCTTCTTTCACAAATGAATGTTATTTTATGTTGCCTAACAAAACCTATACAACAGAAGACGTTCAGCTTAACACATAGATTTCCAAACTCTACCTTAATTATTTGTATGTGGTCGTCCTCACGTTATCTTTCATTGATTTGGGCTGGAGCGACTAGTTTATCAGGTGACCAGTCGGCTAAAAATGCTAAGTAGTTTGGTGCTGTATGAGACATTTTACAGCACAAAAAAATGATTCCACGTTGGGCTTAGAGGGCAAACGGTACGATTTGATTTGATGTGTATGTGACCTGGCTGGTGGGGCACGGGAGAAGAAGTCTATCTGACCGTGTGTGTTGTGCTGAAGACGCTTCCGTCCACTCGCTGAACTGAACTGCTGCTGCAGCGCATCTGGTGTTAAAGGAAGAGAGAGGTCGGGTGTGCGCGAGGTAGTGGCTCATTTCAAGGCATTGTTTTTAATCGCTCAGGTTTTCAAAAGATCATTTCAAACCGACCTCATTAAAATTATAATAAAAAAATTAAAAAAATAAAAAACCCGAAGTTTCAAAAGGGCACTTTCAATGATAAAGGGCAGAGTTGGTGGTGCCTGATGTCTATGTGTGCACGCCACTGCTCAGCAGGGAATAAGCAAATGATGCATCAGGTAGCATATGTGACGTTGCCAAATTGTGATACTAGCTACAGCCATATTATGCCATATAGAAAACCCATTATCACAGTCAGCCCCGTCGACAGGGGGGGACAACCGGGTCTGTTGTCCCGGGCCCCAGGGCCAGGGGGGCCCATCAAAGAGCCCAGCAATTTATTTTTTATTTAAAGTCTATAATTTGTAAATAATCTTGAAATCTTTCATTAATATAAAATTCTGTACTCAAAATAAGCTCAATGGCTAAAATATATGTTTTTTACCTATCTGCATATTTTCCATTAAGTGCATACACCCCTGCCTCCCACTGAAAAATGGTTTGATCCAGCACCGACTGTAGCCGGCTGGTACCCGCCCAACAGCGGGAAATAAATACAGTGGTGGATAGTTTAAGTAAATACAGAAATCTGGAGCGCAGAAAAGAAAGGAAAAACATTTACCTGACAAATTTTAAAGTTGCATTGTGTTCCAGGTTTGAAAAGTGCTGGAATTTAGGCTAAAGTACTTGAAAATGCTTGAAATTGTAACTACTTCGTTTCACAACAAATAGCTGTCTGACTGAACAGTTCTCGTGAAGACGTTAAGATTGGGCGTTTTGAAAATAAACAACCATTAAATAATTTGATAAAAAGCGAATTATTTCGAATCATTTCGAGTATATGTATAAATATTTAACTTAATTAAGTTTAACGTGCTGGAAAATATTTAAATGGACCTTGAAAGTGACGTACAAGTGTTTTAATTCCACCTTATAAAGGTGTATGAACCCTGCAAACATGACTTTGTTCATTGCGCTGAAGCGCGGCGCGCGCGAAGTTACAAAATTCGATTGGTGCACGACCTCGTGAATCGACAGCGCGTGAGGCTCTCGCGCACGGGCGGTGCCACTGCGATTACGTCATTTTCGCGCAAACCCTTGCACCGCTCGCGACGTGTCAAGTATAAACCAGTCAGCTGTCAGAAACAGCTTTGATGTGTGGCTATTATATACTATATGACCTAACACAAGGATTGTCTGCTACAGAGAAAATTCAAATGACGTATTTGGGGGGGGGGGGGGGTGCTCCAGATCGCTGACGGGTCCTAACGTTAGATTCGTTGCTATTTAAATATTTGTTTTTTAACTGTTAAAAAGTGGGGGGGACATGGATTCGTCGCTATTTAAATATTTGGTTTTAACCGTAAAAACTGGGGGGGACCAAAACCGGCTTTTGAAAAAGTGGGGGGGGAGACAAAAAGTGAGGGGGACAGTGCCCCCCCCCCCCCCCCCCCCCCCCCCCCCCAAATTACGTCCGTGCTCCATTGGGCGGCCCGTTAGCACAAGTCCGTGGTGTGCAGGATGGTTCTAGAGATAAGTTTAAGGTCCTTGTTCCCCGGCCAAGTAGTCACAGTCTCTTCAGTGTAGATGGTGAGCCTCAGGTAGGAGCTAGCATCAGCACGTCCTCTTGTAGTAATGACACATCCAACCCCGGCATCAGTACATCCACCGGCAAGCCAGACCATCTCCCAGGTGCTTGTGGGTGCTTGCATGCAATCGTCTTGGGTAGAAGCATGCAATCTCAATGCCTGGGGTCCCCCGAACACCACACCTTACAAGGGGAATATTAGCTGAAGGCTTGATTAAATAGGTGAGTCTTAAGTCTAGATTTAAAGATTGGAACTGTGTCAGAATCTCGGATTGGAGCTGGAAGGCTATTTCATTATTGAGGGGCTTTAAAGGAGAAAGCTCTGCCTCCGGCTGTAGTCTTACAATTTTTTGGAACAAGGAGAAATCCAGCATTTTGGGAGCCCAAAGGGCGAGATAGGTTGTAGTAAGCAATGAGTTCACTCAGATATTGTGGGGCAAGACCATTTTAACCTTATAGGTTAACACAAAAATCTTTAATTCAATTTGACATTTAATTTAATCGGAAGCCAGTGTAATGCCGCGAGAGTGGGACTAATATGATTGAATTTTCTAGCCTTAGTTAGGTCTCTAGCTGCAGCATTTTGAACAAGTTGTAGCTTCTTTATGGACTGTTTAGAGCATCCAATTAGAAGACTCTTGATGAGACAAAAGCATGGACCAGCTTCTCTGCATCAGCTAATGAAAGTAAGTGTCTCAGCTTGGTGATATTACGTAAATGGAAAAAGGCAGCCTTAGTGACATTGCATATATGTGTGTCAAATGAAAGATCCGAATCAATAGTAACACCCAAGCTTTTTGTGGTAGATTTAGGTGTTGCTGAAAAACCATCCAGGGTAAAGGGAATATCAGCCCAATTGCTTCTAGCAGCTTTAGGCCCAAGAATCAGCATCCAGTTTTTAATGTCCTGGATGCAGTTCTCAATCTTGAGAGTAGTAGTGATATCATCCACATTGGAAGATATATACAACTGAGTTTCATCTGCGTAGCAATGGAAGCTAATACCATGCCTACAAATGATGGTGTCCAGTGGTAGCATATATAATGAGAATAATATGGGCCCAGTACAGATCCTTGTGGGACACAATATTTTACCTTAGAATGCTCTGAGCATTCGTTATTTACTAGTACAAATTGGTAGCGATCTGTCAGATAGGACCTGAACCAGGAGAGTGCTTGACCTCTTATGCCAATGAGTGTCTCTAGCCTATTAAGTAGAACAGGGGTCGGCAACCTTTGAGACATGGAGCAGAGCGTTGAGGAGCGATTTCGATTGGAGGATCGTGCTCTCTGTCTGAAATTTTTTATTATTAATTTTTTTTTTGCTGATGCTGGTCCAGCCGTGGCACGTGCCACTGATTATGCCTCGGCGTGCCAACGGTGGCACGCGTGCCATAGGTTGCCGACACCTGAAGTAGAATATTACGATCAATGGTGTCAAAAGCAGCACTGAGGTCTAGCAGTATGAGAAAAGAAATGTGTCCTTTATCAGAGGATATTGCATTTGCATGTTGACAGGCTCTGAGATAGCACTACTAATTTTTTCCCTAATTTTATCAGTGTTATCATTAAAGAATTTCATAAAATTGTTACTGCTACACTCTAGTGGGCTTAGTGAATTGATTTGTTCATGGCTCCTCGTAAGGCTGGATTTAAATAGGAGTCCTTAATTGTTTTTATGTTTTTTTATTAAGGCCCACAAGTATGAGGATTTTGCCATATGGAGGGCATGTTTATATTCAATAAGGCTGTTTTTCCATGATAGTCTATACACTTCTAACTTTGAATTTCGCCATTTACGCTCCAGGATCCGTGTGGCTCGTTTGAGACTACGCATGTGCTCGTTGTACCATGGCGCCATTTTTCTCTCAGTAACTCTCTTATATCGTAATGGCGCAACCTTAAAGCTGTACGAAGAGAAGTCTCGACGTGCTCGGTAAAACGCTCTAGTCCTTCCGGAGCTACAGGTGGATCAATGTTTATCAGACGCGGTAAAATATCAGTGAGCGCGGCTATGGTACTGGGTGTTATAATTCGTTTATTCATTGATTTTCAAATTACGTCATTTGGATGTTAAAATCACCAACTATAATAACCTTATCGGCTGATAGCACTACAACAGAGGGCGCCAGTGTAATTCTTACAGCTCTTGATTGGCCAGGAGGTGCAGCTTGAGGCGTGATTCTTTGTCACTGATCTCTATAATTACTGTAATTGTGAGTTTCACAATGAAAACTGAAAAAGACGAGTGGAGTGAATCTGATTGTGGCACTTCATACCCTATGGTACTTCATATTGTGACGGGCGGGGGTGAGCAACAAAAAGGAAGCGATCACGCCAAGTCTCAGGGAAAAAGGATGGTTTAATAGAAAGTGTGCAAACCTAAAACCCGTGCTATATCTCCAAATTAAGGATATAATGACCAGCGGTCAACTGGTACAAAGACAAGACATATATAGGCAAACAAACGACCCTCAGGTGAGACAGATCACGGGCTCCGCCCACCTGAGGGACGCACATGACGTCACCAGACAACAACAACAACAGCCGCTGTGGACACCGTGACAGACCCCCCCACCAAGCCGCACTCCCCTCCACTGGGTGTGTGGCACACAGCGGCTGCACACAAAACACGAAGGGGCAGGAAGGCAGAGACAAGCAGGAACACACCTCCTGCCGTCCGGGAGCTGGAACATAAAACACACAACATTAAACAGCTCACCTCCCCGGGCGGGACCCTGGACCGACCGGGCCGTTAACAACACAAAACCACGCCCCGGTCGGTCACAGGGCCCTCACGCCCTAACCGGCGTTTAGCCAGAGAGCCCCAAGGGTGTGCGGACGAGGAGCTACGACTCCTTTGTCGTCCTTAGTGTATGTGTGGGTGCAGGTTACCTCCCCGAGGCGTGGCTACTTCTCCTCCTGGACCTACCTCCTCCCAGAGCTGACCCCGGCCCTTGGCTAGGGGTCACCCCAGCCTCCTGGGGAGCCAACCCCTCCCGGGGCCCCTCATCGCACGGTGGACTCCTCCACCCAACCCAGGAGCGCCAGAGACCGAGGCCCAGAGCACCCCCGACGCGGGCTAGGGAGCAGCCCCAAGGGCCTCCTGGTCACCCCGGGCAGGAGGGAGGATCTCCATCTCCAGCAGGAGCTTCTCAGACCGGAGCCCCATGGTCCCCAAACATCCGGGGGCCCCAGCCCTCTAGGGAGGGGCTCTTCATGACCGGGCTCCGGTCACCCCCACAACACAAGGGGGCTCCTGCCAGGTGGAGACCCCCACAAGGTCCAGGAACACCACGACACCGTCAGGGGGAAGCACCTGCACAGAAAACACACACACACACACACACCCAAACACACACCAACATAAAACACAAACGCGCCCTACCCTATTCAGGGCCTCCCTCGGGAGCGACGCCCTCCATGCCACACCCCATGGCACGGGACCACAGCCGGTCCCCCCCCAAACACACATTTAAGGGGAGGAGCATGCGTGGAATTACACACAAACAGTTGACAACACGCTAGGACAAAACGCACACGCTATTACTAGACAAACAAACCAAAACGGTGCACAGACAGACAGACGGGACCTACACATGCGCGCTCGACATAAACACACAGTGACGCGCGCCGCTCAGAGTCGCAGTCGCTCCCCACATTTAACACAAGACACACGGGGAGCGAGGCGACGGTGACGAGCGGCGACCGCGTCACACACAAAACACACAACATTAAACATAACGAGCATGCACACTGATCCACACATCCGTCGACATGAACACACGTTTTAACAAACACAAAACATGAAGAGCCTTTCCAGGGAAGACGCCCTGGTCCTCGCCGTGCCACAAACACAGACACGGCGGAGCTCTTCAAACAAGCAAACAAACAACAGACACGAAGAGTTTTCCCAGGGCAGACAGCCCTGGTCCACGCCGTACCACAAACACAACACAAAAGCATGGCGGAACTCTTCACAAAACACCACGCAGACAAACACTTACCATGAGACATGACCACGAACGAAGGAGAAAGAAAAAGAGACTCGGCGGCTTCCGAAGGGTGGCTGGTCATTCTGTGACGGGCGGGGGTGAGCAACAAAAAGGAAGCGATCACGCCAAGTCTCAGGGAAAAAGGATGGTTTAATAGAAAGTGTGCAAACCTAAAACCCGTGCTATATCTCCAAATTAAGGATATAATGACCAGCGGTCAACTGGTACAAAGACAAGACATATATAGGCAAACAAACGACCCTCAGGTGAGATGGATCACGGGCTCCGCCCACCTGAGGGACGCACATGACGTCACCAGACAACAACAACAACAGCCGCTGTGGACGGAGGCGGCCGGATTGGGGGCCGCCTCACCGTGAAACATATCCTATGAGCTAGTCAGAAAAAACGCTGTTTTGCAGTTAGTGTATTTGCTAAAAGACAATGACCTCTTGAGTTTGTAACACACTGTTTGCCTGAAGCCTGACACATCAAGTGTTAGCAGTCGGTCTAGGTGATGTAGTATCCTCTGTGACAGACTTGTGGGGATTAGTGTGGCAGCAGACATCTCAAAAGCATCCTAACCTAGTTCATTTTTGAGTGATGAGGGAAATAAATATTTATCTGAGGGACATTAGATGTTTGACCCTGTGGTGCGGAGCTGTAGATGAGTTCTTGGACGGGGCTGTAAGATTCGCAGGAACCATGTTTGTGTTTTTGCTGTTAACTGTTGTAATCCTCCACTACTGGCTGCTCTTGTATTCTGCATGATACCCAGAGCTTCAATGCCAGTACTAGACCTTCCCCGTAATCTGTGTACAAATCCACTATTAATCCAACAGTCATTCTGAGGTTACATAGTCAGGGCAGAGTCCTAAATTTTCACCAATATTGAAAGTTCAGTGGAGACAAGAGTAGCAGGGCCAGACAACAGTTTGTCTCTGGCCTGAGTTCATCATCTTAATGGTGCAAATGGCAAACAATATGGAACCAGTGTTGTCCTGTTGTTTGTAAGAGACTTTGAGAGAACAACACATTTTTGTTTCACTTCAGTCATTTTCATTTAGATTTTTGTAATTCTAAACAAATCAACATATAAACGTCACAAATACATCACATAGACATCTTGACTGTATCCATGTGTTGTCGTGTAAGAGAAATCACAGACTCTGTTGCAGATGAAGATTAAAAGAGTTATACAGTTTAGATAAGACAAGGCTATATAAAGTTAACTTAATAGGAAAAGAAAAACAGCAGCAAGGGAACATATAAATCATTATTTATACTGCTCAGCTAGTATAGCCCACATTTATGAATTAGGTCAATTTTATTGATTTGTGAATTTTACGTTTATGTTTTACGTTACGTTTTACGTTTAATTTACGTTTTTTGTCTGAAATTTTGGTATCTCTTAATTTTGAGAGGTTAATTTTACATAATAAAATCCCCAAGGAGTAACAGTATGAATTAGGGCTGCACGATATGGACTAGAATTACGACGTGCGATAACATTGTTGGATATCCCGATATCGATGTGAACCACGATAAATTAAGATTAAAATACAGAGATGTAGTGTCTCTCTGAACAGCAGCACGTTAATTAGTTTTTTTTACTGTGTAATGAATCCAGAATAATTCCAAATATTTTGCAGGTTTATTCAACAATAGATTCAATCTAGGTTTATACTTTCACGAGTGACCGTAGCGCGACTCCGCACACCTCGCGTAAACCTCCGCGAACGACGGAAGCGTTTAATCTTGCCGTGTCACATTCTTTGCAGTGTTGTCCGAAACGATATGTAGGCCTAGTAGTATAAAAAAACACCCCTCAAATACAGGGGAATGAACATTTACCTGACCAAGTTTAATGTTGCTTTGTGTATCAGGTTTGAAAAGTGCTGGAATTTAGGCTAAAGTACTTGAAATTGTAACTACTTCGTTTCACAACAAATATCTGTCTGACTGAACAGTTCTCTTGTAATTACATTAACAAATACGAGCCTCTTGTAATTCCAGGACGAAACATGAAAGAACGTGAAGACGTTAAGATTTGGCGTTTTGAAAATAAACAACCATTAAATAATGTGATCATTAAAAAAGCGAATTATTTCGAATCATTTAGAGTATATGTATAAATATTTTAACTCAATTAAGTTTAACGAGCTGGAAATTATTGAAATGGACCTTGAAAGTGACGTACAAGTGCTTTAATTCCACCTTGTATAGGTGTATGAACCCGGCAAACATGACTGTTCTCATTGCGCTGAGACGCGGCGCGCGCGAACTTACAAAATTCGAGAGGTGAATCGACAGCGCGCGAGACCATCGCGCACGGCCGAAGTCACCGCGATTACGTTATTTTCGCCTTGCGGACCCTCGCGCTGCGTCAAGTGTAAACCAGGCTTAAACCAAATCGCGTGTCTGATGAGGGTGTTCACCTCACTCTTCCTCTTGCCTACTTGCGTCACGTGATCATAGTCTGCAGCGCGAATAGCTCCCTCTATTGCTGGACGAGGATAATGCAATTTGAGTTTGCTGTTATTCAAGGAGTTATCGTGGCTCTTTCGATGTGTTTATCGTGAAACTTCACATCGCGATAACGATAAAAATACGATTCATCGTGCAGCCCTAGTATGAATGAATCAGAGGAGAGTGTGGATTCAAACACAGTTAAGTTTATTACACCAAGCAGTATACATGCAAGTGGAACAGGTCAAGGGTAAGAAACCGCTCTATTTACATTAATGACGTGAAATGATAAATACATCAATTTATCACAAAGGATTATCTGCACTGACATATGACCATCATAAAATATTGTACAAAGGCAGACAGAAGAGAAGAGAGGATTCAGGTTCAGAATGAAGTCTTCTCTAGTTCTGTTAGTGTTGCTAGAGCTGCTCTCCATGCAGGATGGACGTTCCGAGTGATGATTATGCATCCAATGAGAAGCTGACCACTCTACACCTTCAACAGGAAGATGGAGAGAACATCAAGAACCAAGATCACAGGTCATGCGAACCCCCAGGGAACAGGGGACTCGCGGGGTTTTTGTACAAGATGAACCCAGGGGCAAAACCCAAAAGAGAAAATGGCAAACTGAGACCTCCGCCACTAAGCAGGAAACGCAAAAAAAGGAAAACTGAGAAACAACTCCGAAAATGAAAACAGAAGAGAATACGGAACGACCTCGACACAAGACCAGGTAAGTGAAAACAACAAAAAACACGGAGGAGACAGAACTCTACGTGTCAAAAAGGGAGCGCAAACGAACAAAGAAAATACAAGCCAGAGAAATCGACTGGCAGAAAAACAAAACACACACGGGAAAACCACCCAAAATGTGTCGATGATCAAAAATGAGCACGAACAAACAAACTAAGTATAAGCCAGGGAAATTTGACACAAAAACTTCAAAGTTTAAACACTGCCAACAACTATCCTAAACATTGCCAACTAGGGTTACTTGTTGGTTAAAATGCTTAGAATGGAAGTACTTTTGAAGATAGTGATTAACTAGTCAGCTGAATTCTGAATGAATGCACCCATTATCTTAATGCATAAATATATTTTCTTACATCACACATCCTGTTTATGTCAGAGGTGTCTTCTGACAAGAACAGTGGAAGACCAAGCAGGGCAGCCGTTCTTCTGTTCTGATTTGTGTCCTACATACAAAGAGAGACTGAGTAAATACAGTAATTAAACAAGATTCTTTAATGTAGTACATATTGTTAAGTACATTTTCATACGTACCTCCTTATTAAGGCACTGCATAACACTGCTAAGAGTCAACCTCCTGTTTGATGAGACAGCTGCTTTATAGAATTCCAAAAGACTTGACATCAAGGCATCCAGTCCATCCAGGAATGACTGGAGCAGGTCAGCAGTGACTATTCTACAGAACTCTGCCTTTATCTCAAACAGACGTATAAGACAGTAAACATGGGGTGATAAGAGTGTAAAAGTCTAGTAGAGTGTAAAGCAATAGCAAATGAAAATCTTACATATGAATTTACATATTAAAATTATATGTGATCTTTTAATATTAACCAACAGATAATTTCTTTGTTCATCATCCTGTGGATGTATACTTACCTGTCTCTCATTAAACAATGCAGGCCATCTGTCCATAAGTTCAGAGATGAGTGGCTCATATTTCCTTTCTTCTCTGAGAAAATGTTGCCATCATCAGTTCATCCAGGAGCTGCAAGTCCAGATCACGCTTCTGCACCTCTAGAAGCATGGTCTTCCGTTTTTCCTCTGATATATCTGCACTTTGACCTTCAGGTGGATCTGGCAAGAAGTGAATCTCTCCCTTCTTTGACTTCTTGATTGCCTTGTGGTTGGTCTGCCCCTTCTTTCTCTTATTTACAAGAACCTCAGGGCATCCAGCTGCCATCAGTCTCTGACAGTAATTGCTCATTTTGAATTTCAAGCTGAATACCCAGCAATACCTTTGACAGAACCCGGCTCTCTGAGACTAGGGTGCTTTTCTACAAGAGCTGTGGCTACACTTTCATAGTGGTCTTTTCTTGGATAAGGAGTGATTTTGGAGATCATGTCAGCTAGTTTGTCAAGTATTTCACTCTTAACACTCTTGGAGATGGCCATCACTGTGCCATCTTTGGCACAGGCATCATTTGCTGCACTGAGCTGAAGTTCAACATCATGGGAGGAATCAGGAAAAAGGGTCAGGCCATTCCACTGAGGAAGCACTACTTGGGGAACTCAAGCTTGCAGTATCTAGTGTTGAGTCAGATACAGAACCAGAAAAAGTGAACAAAATTTTCAGTGTTGCTCGATCATTTGGTAGATCTTTGATATCCGTCAAATTGCAGAGCTCATTTCCAAAGTCTGGATCTTCAAACTGTAAAATGAAGTTTCCTCGCAAGCCCATATTTGTACACAGTGGTTCACATAGGTCCTTTACCGAGTCTGGTACACTCTCTAGGGTGACACGCCTGATCTCTTGAGGTGAAACAATGACTCGAAGAAGCATCATGGAGGCACCAACAGCTATAACAGTGTGACACAAAAGAAGAAAAAGTTGAAAACATCTGAAAACAGCATAAAATTAAACTATCATGAGTGAAGTGCATGGTCTTTAGTAAATATGGTGTATGATTGTATTAGGCCACCTGTGAGTTAAAACACACAAAATTAATAATAATAAAAAGCAAGGATCTTTTTTCTGTACCTTACTGTATTATAAATGTCCTTGGAGTGACGAGCACCTTTCCATCAACAAGGTATGCAGCAAGGGGGGTGTAGTCGTTCAGCTGGTCAGGATCAACAACCACAGTTACTGCAGGAACTTTGATGTTGAGCTGGTGACACGTTAGATGCTCAACAAAGCCAGCTTCAAACATTTCAACAATGAAAAATATGTGGCCATCCACTAAACAGATCTCAAGCACTCTCCCAAAATCTGGTATTCCGCTTGTGTAGCCAACAGAGAGCACCATTCCTTTGGACTATTTTGTCCCACTTAAATAAGCTGTTGAGGTGAGTGAAACAGAGTGCAGGGCTTTAAACTTGTTTGAAATAGCCACGCTGATTGTAGCATCCAAGATGTTCACAGGTACAACAGATACTCGTCCCGTTTCGATGCTTGGTTTAAAAAGAGTTGGCATCTCCAAATAATATGCTAACATTAGTTGATGTCTTGTAGCCAAAGTGTGAAGAATATTTTTGAAGTTACCAGAATCACGAACCACCTTTTTAAAGAAACAGTGTTTAGCCTCAAATCTCATTGTCCAAAATTCAATTAAGGGACCAAATTGTTTTATTAGCATAAGGTAATGTTCCAAATAATGATGTTTAGGGTGCAATTTAGTACAAGGAAAAACTTCTAAA
The DNA here is from genome assembly GCF_052324685.1 of Brachyhypopomus gauderio. Classification (NCBI taxonomy): domain Eukaryota; kingdom Metazoa; phylum Chordata; class Actinopteri; order Gymnotiformes; family Hypopomidae; genus Brachyhypopomus; species Brachyhypopomus gauderio. Next base: position 25,184,801 of record NC_135218.1, on the reverse strand, counting down.
AGCAACTGTTGGTGGTCAGAAATTTTGAAGGTAGCACAGGGTTTCTGTTGTGAACGAGGGGCTGCTTAACAACTCAACAATGTCTTTCAATTCAAGAATTAAATGCCAAGCCTTTTCACTTTCTGGAATGAGATGACCAACTAACAGTGGAAGAAATCTCAAAAGTGTCCAATTCTCATGTCCATTGCCACTTATTGTTCCATTTTTTTGAAAGTTTGTTTGTTTTGTCTGAGGTCTGTTAGTTTTGTCACAGAACTGAAAGGGGAATGTTGTTATTCTGCAATTAAGATCATTCAATGTAAAATACCTCTTTGAAATCAGATGCGAGAGGCATATACAGAGTTCCACAGGTACAATTCCTTCTAATGCATCATGAAGAAAATCAGGTGGAAATCCTTTTGTAGCATGAAAGTGTGCCAGTCTGTTTAAAGGACAGTCCTTCTTCACTCAATCAAAAGAAGTCAGATCACTTTGTTTAAGCACCTTAACAGCTTCATCAAATGATTCTGGTGTTCTCAAGGTAAAAGCCCCACTTCTAACATCATAATGCTGAATATCAGCACGATTTGCCAAACAAAATCGGCACAACTTATCAACATTGAAAGACTCTTGAAATCCAGCAAGCGAGTGTGCCCCCAGATTATCGGCAGATATGTACAAAACAGTCCCTTTGACATGAGAGCCAACACTTTGAACAAACACACCTTCTCTCTCAAGGAGCTTAAGATCCCTAATTAAGGGCTCTAAAACCTTGCTGTAACCATATTGTTTCATGTGTATGTTTTTGCACAATACAGCTAGATAAATTGATGATAATGTTGAGCGTAGTCTAATAGGTAAATTTGCAATCACCCAATATATAGCACAAATTTGTGCTTTTTTGAAGTACCTAATGGATTACAAAGCTCAAAATCATCAATATATAGTCCAAGAGATACACCTAATTCCTCAGAGAGAATTCTGTTTTCTTTAAAGTATTCTCCATCTTTAACTGAACAGTAATTGCCTTCTTGTTCACTGGATCTCCCAAGTGCCTTATTTATCTAATTTCTTTCCAACAGTTTACTGAGCAAATCTAAAATAGGAACATAAACAAAAGTGTGCTTTTTTTCCTGTACATTTAACACATACTCGACTGGTTCAATAACAGTAAAATTCTTCCTATAAAATGTTTGTCTTTTGCACTCTGTGCCAAGAGGACCCTGCCTTGAAAGCAATTTTAAGGGGTTCAAAGTTTGTAATTGTTCAGTCAATGATGCTACAACAGAGGTGTCAGCTATGCAATTACTGTCTCTCAAAACGTTATGTACAACAGTTTTAATATTTTGTTGGGAAAATTCTCCAATATCAAATAATTCATCAATAATTTCTTGTATTGCTGAATTTGATACATGCAAAAGTGCTTGCATGCGAAGAAATAAACTTCCCAACTGATGCTTAATTACCTTTCCATTTTCAAGTCCATTCTCAATCTCTGCTGCAGAATCAAATGCAGTGTCAGTGTCGGAAACAAAATCCTCTTCTATTAAAAGCACAGAATGAATATTCTATGCCAATAGCTCCAGTATGACATTTTCTAAGGTGGAGAACTTATGATTACGACTTCTATGTGCAGTAAAAGTCGACAGCACACTAGACTTAAAAGAACACCCTGCAAACGGACAACTAACAACTTCTCTGTTTCTCAAATGAGTCTTCAGATGAGTGAAGTATTTGTTAATGTTGCTAGGCTCTGAGAATTTACACAAATCACAGGATAATTTGGCTAGTTCACCGGTTAGCTAAACTACGACGGTTAAAATAGATGGTAAAAAACGGAAATGTTATACTGTTCCAGACAAGACATGACAATTAAAACAGTTAAAGACAGCTGCCTATAGTGTCATTGAGCAGTAGTTAAAGTAACCCCGCCCGCACACAGCGAGCAACTAGCTTAGCAAACGGACCGTTTGCTCAGCTAGTTGCTCGCTGTGTGCGGGGGGGCTTAAGACACATTCTCAGGCTGATAATACAAAGGGTTCAAAAATTCTCTCCTCTTTGAATATTAAAAATCATCGGTTCATTTTCATGTCGGGTCTGAAATAGATTAAAACGTTTCCGTTGAAAAACTACCTCACCTTAGAGAGAACCGTCTATAACCCGAGCTCCTTTAAGGAAAAACAAGCGGGAATCCAATTTGTTCGCCTTCTGGAACTTTCCACAGTACTTTATCCGCCTCTAATTGTAGTCCGTAGTGAGGGGTGTCCCTCCGCCACTGGAAGAAGTCCACTATTGTTTTCAACAGTGTAAACGTTGTGATTACCTCTGTCGCAAATAAATAAAAAACATACATAACTGTAAAGGGAAGTTGAAATTGGTTAATCAAACAGATTACATTTATGAGTTTGGTGCCTCATTAAACGCAGCACCGCACCATTTAACGTGGAAAGGAAAATTAAAACAAGGCACTGGCGACTAATAAACAAAATTTTTAAAAGCAGATACTGTATCTGATGTATTAAAGGCTATCAGGCTGATAAACAGCACGAATTAACCAGTTTTCATTTCTAATTTTTAATAGATTTATTTTATCATGTCACAACTAATACAGACTTGTCTGTGGTAAAACTCCCTCACCTCAGAACGAACCGTACAGATGTCTGTCTTTGGTAATGTGTTGACTATAGGGCAGAAAAGACCAACAATCACTCTGCCTCTAATTGTAGTCCGTAATCAGTTAAATATTTCGCTAGAATATTAGGCCTTTGGCTTAACTGCAGTGAAAAGCTGTATCATACTTATTGTTTTGTCCAGCTCCAAAATGGCGCCAATCCCCCCTCTCCACACACCGTATTATCAGCATTGCTCCACCTCCACCCTCCTTTTTTAATGATTAACTTATAAACGTCAGTTAAATGAACTTTAACAACCCAGACAAAACTCTCAAATAGTCAAGACAATGGATTACCGTAAGTTTAATTTTGGAAAACTTATAAACCTGAGTTCATTATTTAAAACTGGTTATGGCATGTGAAGTTCAAGAGAGTGTACAGTGTACTGTTGTGCAACCTGCTTGGGAAGTAAATTCCCTCCAATGGTTAGGAAGAATGCACTTGTTCCCATGTATGGTAGAATAGATTACATATATGTTAGACTAGCCTCATTGAGCCCACCCTGTTGCTTGCACGCACAGGGCTGGTCTGTGTATGTATAAATAAGAGGAGCGCCCTCTTATCTTTGAACATTTGGGGTACAGCTTGCCTGTGTGAATAAACTTCTCTGCTTGCAAGAGTAGTTTGTTCCTTCATTTGTTCTGGGAGATCTCTCAGCCACACACTTCTCTGCAGAGTGTTACCATCCATTAAGAATTAGTACTGGTGTTCCTCCATGACCCTCTGCTCATTGCTGAACACAAGAAAAGGGCTTTCTACTGAGAAACAAAACTTTTACAAACACAGAGGAAAATCACTCAACGTGTCGGTGATTAAAAGGGAGCACAAACGAACAAAACAAAATAAAAGCCAGGGAAGGGAGCTGGCCGCAAACAAAAGCACAAAAAAAAAAAAAAAAATAGAGAAAGAACAGCGTGGGGGAAAACTTGAGAAAGGCCAGTAAGGGCACAGGAGAAGAGACTTCGAAAAACAGAATAGAGAAAGTAAGAAAACGAACACTCAGTAACTGGGATACTGGCTGGCTGCAAGAGCGAGAGGCTACAAACAACTCAGCAGTGAGGCACTGCAACCGTGCACATTATATAGGAGAAGGCACAGCTGCAGGTCCTCACCCACGAGAATCATCTCGCGGGTTCCCTCCAGTGGCGACAGGAGGGATGGTCCTGTACCCAGCCCTGACATCACACTGAGGAACAGACACCTGACTCTGCTGCTGCAGGAACATCTTCCAACAAATCTGTCAGGCTGACATCCTCACTGACATCCTTTTATTTTATTTTAGGAGTAGTAGACCTGAGAATGTTGGTTGGTTTTAAATATTTCATGTTTAATGTTTCATTTGTAATTATGGGTGCATGATCCCAATTACATACAACATGCTACCATGCAGTGCTGTTACTTTTTGTAGTGTTCTATTGGAGGCTTTTATTTGCAAAAAGTTCCCCAGCTTGCCTGTCAGGAACATGCTGAAAATGTAATCTTAAGGATTACTAATAAAGGAAATCTGATTACTTGATTAGACTTTTCAGATCTTTGAGCTCAGTTTTTGCTACTGCTGTGCTATTCTCATACACATCAACTAAATAAAATATATTTTATTTTTAATATAAAGTAACATGAGTTTAACAAGGAAGTACATGGTCAACTTATTATTAATGAAAAACATATTTAGAAATTTTTGCTACAGTACATGTGATGAGTTATTGATGGGTAGGGTTTGATATGTCATATACTGACTTGATGTCTTCAAATTATTTTAAATAAAATATTTGTAACATAACCCCTATTACATGTACCATGTTACCGCCCAGTGTTGTTATTGTTATTAAGTGTTTTGATTTATTAGCGTTTTAGGCATGAAGGTGGCTTTCTCCGCCTCATTACTAGGGTCAGGTGCAAAGACCTTGGGTCCTTTCAATGCTAGAATGACTCTGATATGCAAACATGTTATCACAAATATCAGCAATGCGTAAAACCCAAATACAGGTACTAATCAACTTTACATTATCATACCACTACACAATTCATTATAGAATAAACAAAGCTAAATGCTTTATCCTCACCTATATACCAATACAAAAATGCCAAACACATTTCTTTGGTTTTAAATAATACTTAGTTCATTTATATTGTTATTTTTATTGTAGATTGAGTTTTATTATTGTTGTAATTTTCCTTATTGTGTATATATATATATATATATATATATATATATATATGTATATATATATATATATATATATATATATATATATAATATACATTGTGTATTTCACAGCACCCGTGAAAGGCGTCTACAAGATTGAGATGTATAGTTTTGCTCATGCTAATGAAAAACACCCTGTGTGCACATCTTTAATGGAGAACGGACAGCAGATTCTCTCTGCATATTGTCACCAAGTTGGTCTGTATGACATCAGCTCCTCCAATGGGACACACCTGGAAGCAGGAGACCAGGTGTATGTGCAGTTATGGGAGTACAAAGTCATATATGATCATTTAAATTGTCATAGCACCTTCACTGGGCACCTGCATTTCATGGAATAAATAACAGAGTAAATTTTTGCATTCATATGTGTAAAACATTAACAATGTGTGTCGGTGCCACCCTAATGTGTGTTGTTACATTTGTCATGTGGTTCTCGGGTTCTTCACGTTTTTCTTATATTTGTAAAATTTATGCAGGATCCCAAAGGAAAAAAACATTTATCTCCACTGCCATAATTGATTTCCATGCTGTTAATATATATAGTCTGTGTAATGCTGCTTGCGGAGCGAGAGAACGGACACAATTGCTGAGAAGAGTGAGATTTATTCAAGGGAATACCATACTCATCGTCAGATAACCAGTCCGGGTTCAACACGGGAGGGCAGTCCGAAAAACAGGCGTACACGGGCATAACAAAACAGAAACAACGAGCAACGAGCAAAGAATAAAAAAACCAGGAAACACACTACGGGCAATGGAAACATCCAAACATCCAAAACAACCCACAAGGGACATTCAGGGACTATATATACACAGAACTTAAAACAAGGAACAGGTGATGGCAATGACACGGGGCGTGGTAACAAACAAGGAATCACAGAGACAAACGAGCAGGGCGGGATAAACAGGCAAGGAACACAGAAACGAGGGAACCCGGAGTGACAGCTAAGGGAGGGGGCGAGGCCATACGTGACAGTCTGCAAAAAAAAAAAACAATAGCATTATTGTCTAATATTTACATTTAATTTTTTTAAGTAAGGACCAACTTATTTACGTAAGGAAAAAACTGTGAGAAATGTGCAGGAACTGTAAACACTGACCTGATGAGAAATAATGACAGTTCAAATTTATTTTCCAGTTTATATATACATCTACATCATTATATTAGTAAATGTAAATATTTTTACCAGATAAATGTTTCATGTGTTTATAGACATGAAATCGACCTTTTCGGCTACTTTTGTTTTCAGCTGAGAGTCAAAGGAGTTCTTCACCAGACAGCATATTCACCCGTTAGAAACAATGACAAATGAATTCAGTGACTAATGGTAAAACTAACAGACACAGGAGCAGTAACAGACGTTGGTGTGAAAATAGACGGAACAAGAGGTTGGACTGGAAGAGGGTCAAGAGAAACCCGAGACATGGGAACAGAACATGGAGCAGGAAACACAAGAGACACAGCAGAGAATGGAGCACAGGAACAGACAGGTCAGCAGATGCTGGAGGGACAGGCACAGTGCTAAGAGACAAAACCGGAGGTCATCGAAACAGGCCTGGATACGGGAGACTGGGGAAAATGTGAGCTGAAGGGAACAGTACACTAGGGAATAAAACTGGAGCCAAAAGATTATTTTTGGCAATACTTACAAGACAAAAGACAATAGTTCCATGGCAACAGACAAGGGCACTGGAACAAGTCTGAACGGGTATGGAAACAACTACACCAGACATGGGACAGGAACAGGCAAAGAGACAGAGTCAGGTACAGAGACAATAACAGGGACCAAAGAGACAGAGTTAGGTACAGAGACAATAACAGGGACCAAAGAGACAGAGTTAGGTACAGAGACAATAACAGGGACCAAAGAGACAGAGTTAGGTACAGAGACAATAACAGGGACCAAAGAGACAGAGTTAGGTACAGAGACAATAACAGGGACCAAAGAGACAGAGTTAGGTACAGAGACAATAACAGGGACCAAAGAGACAGAGTTAGGTGCAGAGACAATAACAGGGACCAAAGAGACAGAGTTAGGTACAGAGACAATAACAGGGACCAAAGAGACAGAGTTAGGTACAGAGACAATAACAGGGACCAAAGCAAAGCTTTGTGAGCTTTGTGAAGAACCTATCAGAAATAAGCTTTTCTGTAGCATACAGATCACCTCAGAAAAGTTCTGTTACGGGACAACGACCTGAGTCTATGTACGGCCATTTCACTATCTCAGATTCACGAAATGAAGGAAGAGGCTTGCACTACCTTACAGATAAATCACAATGCAGTCGAAATGAAAGTGGACACTGGTGCTAAGTGTAATGTCATATCTGTGAAGACTTTTTGAAATAGTGAAAAGAGATGAACAAATAAAGCCATGCAGTAAACCGTCTAACCGTATGGTGGTAGTAAGACTCAGACTCTAGGATTTGTTGTTTATGCTGCCATCTATGGGCAAAATGCTATAATCTACCCTTCATCATCAGCGAGAATGTACTGCCATTGCCATTAGACTCACTGCGTCACTACAGACGGGACTCATGTCTTTCAGCAAAGAAGTCCACCAAATGAGCAGTTCCACAGTTCAAGATTTCACTCAGCAAATCAAAGGTGAATATAGCAACCTTCTTATAGATGAGCTTTAGAAGCTACCAGTCACATATTCAAAGACACTTGACCCGATGGTGAGATCTGTTGTTCGACCCACACACTGTGTTCTTATCGCAATGAAAGACAAAGTCAAATCTGAACTGGACAGAATGCAAGAATTAGGTGTCATCATGCCAATCTCAGAACCCACTGACTGAGAAACCTTTATGGTTGCTAACAAAAAAGTACAAAAAGGAAATCAGAACTTGCATCAATCCTAAAGACTTAAATACAGCTCTGAAAAAAAAAACACATCACCCAATGTGCACAGAGGGTGAGGTTGCATCAAAAATGTCTAATGTTGCAGTTTTCTCAGTCCTAGATGCATTAGTAAACTGAATGTCACTTCTCAGTCCACAGAGCACCTCACACTCTCATAACAGATAATGGATGACGAGTCAGATAGGATGGGATGGGACTTCACCCATGCAGCCCTGAGTATCCCCAATCTAGCGGATTAGCAAAAAGAGCTGTCCGTAGTACTAAAAACATCATGGAGAAATCTCACATTGACAAAAACAATGTCTTTCTCAACCTGCTCAACTACCACTAATTTCAAGACAGACATTCTGTGTCCAAAAGACTGCTTGAGCCCAAGATGTGCAAGTCTGAGGAACAACATATCAATATATCAATAAAACATATCAATAAAAGGCTCACAAAAGATTTACTAAACATAGGTCTGACAAAACTATCTGTCTTCTCTCACCTCTACCAGAAGGACAGATAGTCAGGCTTCAAACACCCAAAGGATATGACCGCATAGGAATCATGACTGAAACAAGCAAGGAATCCAGATATGATCTAATCAGTAGGATAATCATACAGGAGGGACAGAAAACATATCTAACCTGTTGCTCCAACTCAGTTTGGTCCACAAGACACTTGTCAGGACAATAGACATGACCCAGCAAGGTGTGTTACACTCACTGGATGTACATACACAGAACAGAACATGGATTCTGAGCACCGCATAGCCCAGGTTACAGTTCCTGACAAATCTTCAAAGGTGAATCTTTAAAGATCCTGTTTAGGTTGTATCAGTAAACTTAATCCTATAGCAATATATTGACCTCATTTATTGAGTATTGACCTCACACAGATATCATCTGTGTCAGGGCTGACTCCAGTGCGGTTCCTCCCCACAGGTCTGTTCCAGGCGGGGCCCTCCCAATCAGCAGTGATCTGCTGCAGTTGTTTTCCTCCCTACTTTAGGGAGAGAGCTGTAGAAAGTCACTGCTGAGTCTGTTGCTGTTCTACGGCTTTAGTTGTCTGCTTTTTAGTTCGGGCCGGCACTTGGGTCCATGCCGCTCTCTTTAAATCACACAGTGGTTTCTTTACTGAACACACCGTGTCACAATCTGCATGCACAGATGTTATGTCTAATGCTTGGACGCCTAGTATGTATGTGCTGAATGTCTCCTGCTGTCCACTCTTTAGTAAACACCAAGTTCTAATTACCCTATAATCCTAGAGATCCCTCCAGAGGAATCCCAGAGAGACTTCTCCAAATCCACAAAACACATGTGGACTGGTTGAGCAAACTCCTATGCACTCTCTAGACTGCAAAAATAAAAACGTTGTCCAATGTTCCACAACCAGGGTGGAACCTGCATTGTTCTCCTTGTAACTGAGATACTATTGACTGGACTCTCTTCTTCTGAATCCCTGTACAGACCTTAGCAAGGACGATGAGGAGTAGGATCCCTAGATAGTTGGAGCACACCCTCCAGGCCCCTTTCTTAAAACGGGGAACCACCACCCCCATTTGCCAATCCAGAGGCACTGCTTCCGATGTCCTCACAATGCAAAGACGTGTCAACTAGCACAGTCCTGCAACATCCAAATCCTCTAGGACCTCAGGGCGGACCTCATCCACCACAGGGCCTTGCTGCCAAGGACTACCCTGGTCACCTCGGTCCGGCGAACTCTCACACCCAGTTCGGCTTCCTCGATGTGTGATGGTGGGATTGAGAAGATCCTTGAAGTATTCCTTCCGCCTAATGACATCCGCAGTGACGGTCCGCAGTTCCCCAGTCTCACAGTGTTGGTTAGGAAAGGCTTTTCCCTCCTAAGTTGCCTGATGGTGTCTCAGAATCTTCTCGGAGCCAACCGAAAGTCACGTTCCATGACCTCACCAAACTGCTGAAAGCAGGTTTAGTCCTGTGTTTTTCTGTGTTGTCTTATTTCGCAAAAACAGGTTTGCTCTTCTGTAAGGACATGTTACTTCATGCGCTCTATGCAGAGGGTAAACAAGGAGTTTCTCTGATTAGTATCTCGCGGTGTCATCGTTTCCCATGCCAAACCATCCAAGAACAGAAAATCCAGCAGGGGAGAATTAGTTTAGACACACTAGGTTAGAGGGTGGGAGCCAAACCCATGTATTTTTCCGTTTGCCTGAATTTCAGTTAAAGCATATAAGCAGTTTTGTTGTGGGGATGGTCCCATGGTCTTTGTTTAAAAGGAAGCCAGTTTTGTTTTGTTTTTTCCTTGGGCTCCATCCTTTGTTCCCCAGTTTGGGTTTTCTTCGTTTTGTGAGCTAGAATATTATTATATTGTGATTTTTTTTTATTTAATCATGTAGTTATGTTTATTCGGTACGTGTTTACGTCCTGAGTAGTAGTAAATAGTTTGCGTGGTGTACATAAACTTGTAAATAGTTGCAGTTTGTCTTTGGCGTCACGTTTCTTCATCCACACTGCGCATTCTCCACATAACTAACCATCAATTACACACTACCTCCCTTACCTTCAGGGATTACAGCCACGTCACGCACAAACAACCTTGGAGGCACCGTACGTGGACCACTCGCACTCAATGTCTCTGGCCTCCTTCGGGATGCAGTCAAAGTTCTGCCAGATGTGAGAGTTACACACTGATGTGACAAATCGAAAACAATGCTACTGTGTGTTTTTGAGTGTACACTGTGTAGTCTCCCGTGAAGATGTATCATAGTACTCACATATACATTATATTATAAAGTTATTTATGCATATTAAGCACATTTACATCATGAAGTGAAGTACAATTACAACGGGAAGGTTTATTTTGGATTTGCATAAACACTACAACGACATGTATGTACTGTAAACACATGGATAACAAACTGCACAAAAAAAAATGAAATTGTGGTTGAAATTCTGTAAACCCAAAATGGTAAGCATAATAAAAGTCAGAAGCAGTTGGGTAAGGTAATAAAGTAAAATGAATTTATTAAGCAAGTATGGATTAATTCCAGAGATCCCTGTTACAAACACACAAAGCATCTGCCACAGAGAGCTAATTCCCCCCTGGGAACGCTCATCTTTTATACTTTAATTCATAAGCACACACGCTGTTCACGGGGTGAACATGAGATGATTAAAGCATATGATTGGATAATCTTGGCATGACTCACACATGATTTGACAAATTTATATTGGCCTTTCCCCTCATGCCCCATCCACGCTTGGTGATCTCACAATGGTCTGATAGCCGACGTGGCCACTTCCAAGTTGAGACTAGGAGACCAGCTGGCGTCTCCAGCGAGGTCAGTTTAGGAACATCGAATTCCGGGAATGGGCCGAGGACGTCCAGGGGAAAGACAATACAATTCTAAGGCCTACTGAGCCATACCAGACACTGAATGGCTTCAGTGCCCTACTTACATGATTAACACATATATATAGGTAAAAAGCACTAGCGTATACATCTATCATGTGACTATTGTGTTTAACATACTACTAAGTAGTAAGTAGTAGTAATACTACTAAAGCATAGCATCAAGGAAAATTTTAGATTTTCCACCACACAAAAAAGAAAACAGGCTTGTAACTCCACCATACAACATTAGGGTGCATCTTGTCTCACTTTTGGGTCTTGATACAAGATCTCCTCAACCTCACAGTCCTCTTTGGCAAGACAGTGGGGGAAGGACCTTGTTGAGTGACGTCTCCACACCTTCTCATGCTCCCTCATCAACCAAAAAGTCCATCCAAAAGTCACAGCAGAAATCGAGACTCATGAGACCAGACAACGTTTTTCCAATTTTCTATTGTCCAATTTTGGTGAGCAAATTGTAAACCAAATCTCTGTAAACCATAGAGATGATTGTGCATGAAAATTCCAGTAGATCAGCAGTTTCTGAAATATTCGGACCAGCCCGTCTGGCACCAACAACGATGCAACGTTCAAAGTCACTTAAATCACCTTTCATCCCAATTCTGATTCTCAGTTTCAAGCAGATCGTCTTGGCCATGTCTACATGACTAAATGCATTGAGTTGCTGCCATGTAATTGGCTGATTCGACATTTGCATTAATGAGCAGTTGGACGGGTGTACCTAATAAAGTGGCCTGTGTGTGTGTATGTATTGTTTGGAGAAAGGATAATCTGTGCTCTCTTTGGGTGTTTTGGTTGAACTTTTTGTTTTGGTCTGTAGTTAGGTAAGATTCATGTATTTTCTTTTTGTATGTGTCTGTAAGGAAAGGAAGGAGTTTTTTCTTTTGTTCTTTTGGAGCTGCTGATCTCCAATGCCACAACCCCAGTTGCTGTTTATAATACAATAAATCTTGCTTTGTATTCATTCTATAATCCCTTTTCTGCTGTTACTCCTTATTTTCATGTTTCTCCCGCTTAAACTGAGGGACGTAACACAGCACTGTGTATATATAAATATATAGGTAGTCAATTGATTAGTTATAGACTGCTTTGATGAGTGATAATTATGGCTGTTGGGTTTATAAAAAGAAAACAATATTAAAATTGTTATTTAAGCATCTAAGGCATGTGAGGCAGTGTGGTTGACAAGGTCACCAAACTGTCTAAACCTTCTTCTGTATGCAGAATCCAAGTTCTGGAATCTAAATTGTATTACCAAGATATTTGAATATGCGCATTAGGATATATGAATATGCATTAGTATATATTAATGTGTGTATGGATGTCCATGTATGTGTCAAGATGTAGCACTGTTGGTGGGGGTTCCATCCCATAATGTATACAGTATATTTTCAGCTAACTTGTTGGTCTTTCATCTCATTATATGGTGGAGGATTTTCTGCAGGTGGAGAATTCACTATGGTGCTGCTGATGGCAAATGGTCCCTGTAAAATAAAGAGTATTTGTAAACATCTTTCTCTGCACTGAAATTAAAGTCTAGATAAAGGAAAACATATGAGGCATAGTATCAGATTATGGTAAATTATGGTAATGCTGAACCTCTAGTCAGGTAGGTAATCAGTTATAAGGCTAACAGTTGAGATTCTGATATTGTACAGAGAAGTTTATAGAAATTTATTTTATACTCTAAAATAAGGATTAAGGACTACTGGTTTTAAGATGAATTGTCCACCTGGGAACTTTATATTTCAAACACTTTAACCAGTATCACCCTGAAAAATCTTATACACATATGTACTGTATATGCATAATATATATTAAATCTAAATTTGATATAATTAATACATATTTATATCATATATATTTGCTGCGCCTACTGCAATACTTGTTTGTCATGTGCCCACTACATCTAAAAGTGCTCAAAAGCAAATGTGTCACAGTGATGTAGTAGTAGTTGTAGCCTGTAGTATTTAGCACACGCTGCAGGATTTTCTTACCTGTTGGCTTTGAGCAATAGGGAAGGGATTGACCAATGGATGACATTCCTCTGGGTTTGGAACCACTGTGACAATATTCACCTGAGGCACAGAAAAATACAGAGAGCTTCACTGTTGTATAGTTTATATAGCAGAGTCACTATACAGCCCAATGTGAATGCTTATAGATACAAAATGCAGACAATGTGCCATTATAATGCAATAGCTATTATAAACTATTATCTATGTAATACCCACAGCAGGTTGAGGTTTGCTGGTGGCTTTGCAGGCGAAGGCTGAGACCAAAATGGAGATGATGAACTGAAGCACTTGGAACAGCAGCAGCACACCACATATCCCCATGGTTATCTGCAGAATGTTCACCAGTGCATTACACCTTAATTTATCTGGTAATACTTTCTATTACAGCAAGTCGGAGCAGAAAGGAACTGCTCACTATTACCTTATGGAATATCTTACAATATAAATTGTGATATATATAAAACATGCAGATTTGTCAAACAAAAACTGTTTTGTCAGGTGTGCAACTGTAACCTACAGTTGGGTGGTATCTGGAGTAAGAATAATATCTACTGTAGGACAAATCCAAGGAAAATGTGATGATGGCTATTCCTGCACATATGGTGCTAAACACATTAAGCACCATAGAGGCTTTCACCTAAAACCATAAAAACAAAATCATTACAGTGTAAAGCAAGCTGTTTCACAGGGGCCAACAGACAGTTATCAACAACTTTAGATACTTTTACAGGGGGGGAAATGTAATACAAAATATGACTTAAAAAGTGCATTAAAATTATATTTTGGATGATATTTTACATATTTTGTTCATAGAGCTTATCAAACTTATTACTATTTTTAGGTCTTGTGCTAACTCAGTAGTGTTATTGGCATGGCATATTACTGGTGAAACAGATAATTACTAATTACTGGCTTTCAAATCTTTCAAGTAAAAAAAATAGATTTTAATATTTTAATTCCTGCGAAGAGTGAAATATTCAAAAGCAACCAGTGTTAATTGTTCATACCTCACAGCGATTAAGTTTGTTGCTTGCCACAACAGTGAGTGAGCCAGCAATGATGTACTGGGAGGGAACAAAAAAAGAGAATGAGAATGAGATTGTCGGAAAGTGTTTATAATATTTATTTGTGCTGTATTGAAAATGTGGACAATACTTACACATAAAGAGCCCCAGAAAATGACACCAATGTGGGAACTGATGGTTCCAGTGTTGACTAATAGCACAATACCAAAGAATATGGTCATTATACCAATTATAATTTGGACTGTCTGTGGAGAAAATCATTTTGATGTTATATAAACATTTTTTTATTGTATTATCATACAATGTATTTTGAATCTGTCCGTGTCTCATCATTTAAATTTTTTTTATGTCAAATCATACATAAAACATTCACATAAAACAGCTTGAATTAGTAGTAATTACAATGTTTATGTTACTTATGTTTACTATGTTGGTAAGAAATATTCACACGAGAATTCTATATATAATTTACACAGATTTTTATTTTTGTTTCTACTTTTTATCTTTGCATTTGTTTTCATATTTCCTAACATTCACTCATTTACACTGGGTAAACCTACAAGAATTAACAGTGGATATCTTAGTATACATAACATTTACAAAATGTCATAGTAGGCCGCCCCAGATCCTCTGGGGAGACGCCCACACCCCGACACTCCTCTCACACGTCACTCCCCCGATCACAGTCGCCTGTTTAGTAGTTTAGTTAAGTGCGTAGTCTCTGCACTTAATCAGTCGCTACACTTTGTAAGATCTGCATATATGACTGTCCAGTGCTGCGCAATCCTCTCATGTGGTGTTGATTCCCGGAGCGGAATTTCATGAGGATTGGGAATTACCAGTAGGCGTTCTTCGCCTTCCTCAGTTTTCCTAAGAGCTGCTATTCTAAAGTCTTTATTTTCATAATGGACCAAAACCCCTTTGCAGCTCTAACTCCATCTATACGAAAACCTATTACATTTATTTTTCTTTAACAAAATGTTCAAACAAGTTCTACCTAGCATGCTATGTGTAAAAGTTTGAGTACAAGCACTAAAACTGGGTATCATGCAAACCGGGTGGTGTCAGATTTCCAATAACAAAACTTCCTGGTCCGTGTCACCTGATTGTCTCTAGGGGGATTCGTTCTCATTCTCCCTTCGAGCAGAGGTCCATTTAGAGCAGGCGTACTCAACTAAATTTGTCCGCGGTCCAATTTTGGCAGATACCTGTGCCCTGAGGTCCGGTGCGGCGGGGGTGGCGAACGTAAGTTGTTGAGCGGGCGGGGGGAGGGGGGGGGGGGTAGTGGTAGTAACACCCCTCAAAACAGGGGAATGAACATTTACCTGACCAATTTTAATGTTGCTATATGTTTCAGGTTTGAAAAGTGCTGGAATTTAGGTACTTTAAAATGCTTGAAATTGTAACTACTTGGTTTCACAACAAATAGCTGTCTGACTGAATAGTTCTCTTGTATTAGGTTAACAAATACGAGCCTCTTGTAATTCCAGGACGAAACATGAGAGAACGTGAAGACGTGAAGATGGGGCGTTTTTTAAATAAACAACCAATAAATAATGTGATAAAAAGCGAATTATTTCAAGTATATGTATAAATATTTAACTTAATTATGTTTAACATGCTGGGAAATATTGAAATGGACCTTGAAAGTGACGTACAAGTGCTTTAATTCCACCTTATAAAGGTGTATGAACCCTGAAAACGTGACTTTGTTCATTGCGCTGAAGCGCGGCGAGAAGTTACAAAATTCGAGAGGTGCACGACCTCTCGAACCGACAGCGCGCGAGACACTCGCGCACACGCGGAGCCACAGCGATTACGTCATTTTCGCCGCGCGGACCCTCGCGCCGCTCGCGAAGCGTCAACCAGGCAGGCTTGTTGTTGAGCGGGGTGGCGAACGTAAGTTGTTGAGCGGAGGTGGCAAACGTAACACTCGTGACTGAGTGTTTTTTTCAATAGCCCTGAAATAAATGCTACGGTTTTGTTTTGGTCCGTATCCAGTTAATCAGGAATGAGATTGGGTCCGGACAGGACTGCGTTCGGGTCCGGATCCGGACCGCGGTCCGCCAGTTGAGTACCCCTGATTTAGAGCATGCCATTTCACTACATTTTAGCAGTTTATCCCCCACTTTAATAATTACAAACATTAGTAGATATTTTTGTGATGAGATGACTGTAAACATTTTGAGCCTCACTGTATATTTTCTGATTAACTGGTTTTAAGAAAAACATTATTTACATTATTGCTGTCACGGTGAGGCGGCCCCCTACCGGCCGCCTCTGTCCACAGCGGCTGTGTTGTTGTTGTTTTGTGACGTCGTGTACGCCCCTCAGGTGGGCGGAGCCCGTGATCCGTTCCCACCTGATGGTCGTTTGTCTGTCTATATATGCCTTGTCTTTGTACCAGTTGACCGCTGGTCATTATAATCCTTAATTTGGATCTATTGCACGGGTTTAGGTTTGCACACTTTATATTAAACCATCCTTTTTCCCTGAGACTTGGCGTGATCGCTTCCTTTTTGTTGCTCACACCTGCCCGTCACAGAATGACCAGCCACCCTTCGGAAGCCGCCGAGTCTCTTTTACTTTCTCCTTCGTTCGTGGTCATGTCTCGTGGTAAGTGTTTGTCTGCGTGGTGTTTTGTGTGAAGAGCTTCGCCGTGCTTATGTGTTTTGTGTATGTGTGTAGCACGGCGAGGACCAGGGCAGTCTGCCCTGGGAAAGCTCTTCCTGTACATTGTTTGTCTGTCTGAAGAGTTTCGCCGTGCATTAGTGTTGTGAGGGGCACGGCGAGGACCGGGGCGTCTTCCCCGGGAAACTCTTCATGTTGTGTGAGTGTAAAGTGTGTACGTGTGAACGGGCGTCTGGATCAGTGTGCGTGCTCGTGGTGTTGAATGTTCCATGTTTTGTGTAAAGCGCGAAAGCCGCTCCTCACTGTCGCCTCGCTCCCCGTTGTGTCTTGTGTTTCATGTGGGGAGTGACTGCGAACACGAGCGGCGCGTCGCTATGTGTTTAAACCGAGCGCGCATGTGTGGGTCTCGTCCGTTCGTCTGTACACCGTTTTTGTCTAGTCTTTGCGTGTGTGTTGTTCTTGCGTGCCCGTGATTATGTTGAATGTAATTCCACACATGCTCCTCCCCCTTGAGTGTGTGTTGGGGGTGGACCAGTGAGGGTCCCGTGCCACGGGGAGTGGCACGGAGGGCGTCGCTCCTGAGGGAGGCCCTGACCAGGAACGTGGGGGGTTCTCCTGAGCAGGTGGAGGTCCCCTGCTAAGACGGAGACCCCTCCCCCATTGTAAGGGGGATCAGGGCAGTGCGCGTCTATGTTTTGTGTTGGTGTGTGTGGGTGTGTGTGTGCATTGTGTGTTTTATGTGCAGGTGCTTCTCCCTGGCGGTGGATCGTGGCGTTCCTGGGCCTTGTGGAGGTCTCCACCTGGCAGGAGCCCCCTTATGTTGTGGGGTGACCGGAGCCCGGTCTTAAAGAGCCCCTCCCTAGAGGGTTGGGGCCCCCGGATGTTTGGGGACCATGGGGCTCCGGTCTGAAGAGCTCCTGCACAAGACGGAGACCCTTCCACGGGGTCCTGGAGGTGACGTAGCCACGCCCCAGGGAGGTAACCTGCACACACATACACCCCAGACGGACAAGGAGCCATGGCCCGTCGTCCTCGCACCTGTGGGGCTATGCGGCTTAAGGCCGGTTAGGGCGTGAGGGCCCTGTGACCGACCGGGGCGTGGTTTTGTCTTGTTGACGGCCCAGTCGGTCCAGGGTCCCGCCCGGGGAGGTGAGCTGAGTAATGTTTTATGTGTTTTGTGTTTCAGCTCGTGGACTGCAGGAGGTGTGTCCCTGCCTGTCCTTGCCTTCCTGCCCCTTCGTGTTGTTGTGCAGCCGCTGTGTGCCACACACCCAGTGGAGGGGAGTGCGGCTTGGTGGGGGGGTCTGTCACGGTGAGGCGGCCCCCTACCGGCCGCCTCTGTCCACAGCGGCTGTGTTGTTGTTGTTTTGTGACGTCGTGTACGCCCCTCAGGTGGGCGGAGCCCGTGATCCGTTCCCACCTGATGGTCGTTTGTCTGTCTATATATGCCTTGTCTTTGTACCAGTTGACCGCTGGTCATTATAATCCTTAATTTGGATCTATTGCACGGGTTTAGGTTTGCACACTTTATATTAAACCATCCTTTTTCCCTGAGACTTGGCGTGATCGCTTCCTTTTTGTTGCTCACACCTGCCCGTCACAATTGCACATGAGGTAGATGACCAAAGACTAACATTTTTTATCCCACTGACTTGATTAGGCCTGAACTATCAGGGTTTACCATAGACATTATCTTTGCAAGCACCTGACCCCAATCACTTTAAAAAATCTATGATTTAAAATACCATTTAAATTTAAAATACTATTTCTAAAACAAATTGTCACGGTAGAGCCCCTGAACCCTCCCTCCGACCAGAAAATTGCGACCCGAAAACATGTTGTTTCTCACAGAAACTTGGATTTGATCTAGTGAATATTTAACTCTTAACAAAGCCACCCTGTGGGATACAGTTATGTACATATACTAAGATTGTCAGGCAGGCAATCTTGGTCCCAGTTCTTTTGAATATTAATATAACTAATCCGGCTACAAATAAGAGTGGATTCTCACTAATGTTTACAGACCGCTAGGGCCCTTGTGTCTTGTTGTCAGTGTGTTTATGTGTGTGTGTGTGTGTGTTGGCTTTCTTTGTCAGTCTTTGTGTGTTTCCGTACTGTGTTGATGAATAACAGCGAAACTACAAAGATGCTCTCGACTCGGCATCGTGCTTCAGGCCTCGTGCATTACAGAAATCACATCAATCATTTAAAAAGTGACATCACAATGGGGTTGCCCCCCCCACCCGCACCCCTCCCAATAATCAACAATCATTAACACTGTACTTACTCCTAATGCCTTTGGCTCTGCTTTCAGAAATTTCTGAAGTGGACCAAAACCAGCAACACGTCCTGTTTCAGCTGTTGCCGTTGGTTGGGACATCACATGAGTCACAATGGTGAAGCCATTCCCCGTGTTATGCATTGGTATAGAAGTGCTGGCCATTTTTAATGCAGGTTACACTGTTCACCTATGAAAGACCACACACCACCACATTGTCAGAGGGCCACAAGTGTCAAGCAGGAGAAAGAAAATGTTGCAGTGTCATATATGTAGATCCCATGTAGAAAGCTGCACTGTGATGAAATATATACAAATATAAATCAGTTTTGCAAATATTTAAATCTTACATTTCACCTTCTTGTTCTTTCAGCTAAATAGATGAATGTGTCATTTTTAACATCAACACTACTTCAAATCTGCACCCATCATACTTTAGAGCAGGGGTTCTCAACTGGTCTCAGCCCAGGACCCACTTTTTCTCATTGTCATTAAGTTGCGACCCAGTTTTATACAATACAAATGTTATAACAAATTAAAAGGTTAAACTATTATTAGTAAAAGATTGGTTCACATGCTGGGCTACAGACAAAAAAAATACTCAAGAAGGAAAAACAATCAGACACCAATAACTTTTTTCAGGCTCCATAATAATATACAAACTAATAGGCATTGCAACACTTGCATCAAGTCAGCTGTTATTTAGGATCTCTGTCGTCCAACACGCCTGATGTCTTTCTCTTCCTTGTAATTGTGGTTAAGTTCGTTTCATGTTCGCATATTTGGAATTAGATGTGTTATTTTAAATGTACTACTGTCACCGTCTACAAATTACCTTCACATAGACAAAAGCAGTGGTCGTAAAGGCCCCAGAGCACTGTGTACTCTGTTTTTCTGCAAAAATTGCAATAGTTTTTAAACAATCCTTCATAAGATAAAAACAAGTTGTATACATATTAAGTGCACCCTAAACAACAACAACAAACTCTTGAATGGGTATTTCTAACTCTTACCTCTTTGTGGTGAGAACAGTTTTTTTTCCCCAATAGCTTTTTAACAGTCCATCATAAGACCATAAAACAAGGTCTATTACACAAAGTGCATCCTAAATAACAACATGGTCAGTTTTTGACAAATATTTCAATAGCTTTTAAAATCTCCATAAGAGCATAAAACAAAGTATAGTACATTAAGTGCATCCTAATCAACAATATTGTTTTGTGGACTTATGATGGACCGTTTAAAAACTATTGAAATATTTGACAAAAACTGACCACCACAAATTGGTGCATGGTATAAATACCCATCTTTTAGTTGTAGGTTGTTATTTAGGATGCTCTTAATGTAATACAACTTCTTTGGTGGTCTTAGATGGACCGTTTAAAAGCTATCGAAATTATTGGAAAAGCAAAGTGCATCCGTGTTACGGTCCTTTGTAGACGGTACCTTAGACGTTGCAGTGGTGACAGGAGTATATTTAAAATAACGTTTTTAAAATACATCTATTCCTGACGTAAACAAAGTTTTAGATGTTTGTTTAGGTTGCCAGAAATAAGAATTTTTCATATTTTGGCACTTTTAACTTAAAGCTATTGAAGAAAGATTTCCGAATATGCGAACATGAAACGCACTTTACCAAGTTTCCTAGTATATGAGTGACTTTTGATCCCATTAAAATTAACTTTAAACTATGTACGGTTATAAAGGAGTGTGTCCTCTTATGGTCCGACAGAGATGTAGACTGTGTAAAAAAATCTGATATTTTTGGCTTCGTTATTTTTAACAAGCTAACGCTTAGTGCTAAAGTTTCTGCTCCGCTGCTTCGCGAGTCACGTGATCGGATTCCCGCATTTGTTGAAGGGCAGAGTGAGTGGGAGCTACAGCATATCGATTACCTTTTAACATAAAAACTCAAAGGAAAAGGTGGATATTTTTCCAATGACAAAAAATCCTCACCCATAAAAAATAATTATATTGTATCACCTGTCGCCACTGGCGAGTGAATTAATCATATTACTCGCAAAATAATATTTATGTTCCCGGTTGCGACCATAATCGTAGTCTGGAGCCCTGGCATGTGCCTCTGTCTTGTTTCAAGATAAAAGGCGAGTACAAAATTAGAAGAGTAGCCTCTATTTTTTACAAGCTGTCCACGACCCACCAGTTGAGAATCATTGATCTAGCCCTTTTAGGGTCTCTGGGGGAGGCACTGTTTGGTGCGCTTTGGGGAGAAACAGAAAGTAAAAGTTAAATTACTGACACTCCATTCCTCACAGCTCCATTCCTTGTTATACAAACTAAAACGTACACTAAAGCTTCTCTCCGTTCCTGTTGTCACCACGGAAATATTTTCTGTTTTGTCCCCAGCTCCCCTGATAACAGCCGTAGACCTTTAATGAGACGGTGTCACCCTTTTATGGGGGTGGAGGGTATTATACGATTAACATTACAGTAACAACTACACCAACAAAGTCGAAATATAGTCATTTTCGTTTAATTTACCTCAAGAAATTGAAACATACCTGTGAAATTATTTTGTTCTTCTTCTCGGACTGCAGTTTGGTATCGGTAGCTCTTTCCCCAAATAGTTTAGTTTCTCGCTTTGTTAATCTATAGCTCACAATCCAGACTTCCGAAGAAACTCTTAGAACTTGTTTCCCACAATTGACGCAGATCTTCAGGTAAAGGGGCGTTCTCTGTCTCATATTACAAAATCTGGTGAGTGGATTGGTGGCTGCATCATTTCCTGTAATTGCTGGTTCGTTATATCTGGTTGCCCACATGCCAAAACATGTACCTGTTCATAATATATGTTCTGCTGACAGCTAAGTGGTAACCACCAACTTCCTGCTGACTTTGCTTCCTCATGCCATGTTTAAGAATTCCTTAATGAGTGTAAGGCAGAGAAGGTGCTTAAAGTTTAGTGCACCAGATCAGTAGATAGGCTACATGGGTTAATATCTTCAAATATTGTACTGTAAGGACCACTGTTGGGTTTAAGGAGCTGCAAAAAACTGTAATAGCATACACATGCGCAATAATAATCATCAGCCTTGTTTAATTTACAGTTTTTTGCAGAGGCTAAGGGGTTAACGTGTCTTGTTTGTATTCATGTATTTAACTTTGCGTTTTGTCTAGTGTGGTTGTCAGTTGTTTTGCCATCAGTTCTACTATTGCGTACGTCTGTGTGTTTGTCATGACTAGCCCCGCCCCTGCCTGTCTATCATGAGTTCCTGTAAGCCCTTTCTTTTTATATCTGGTTGTGTCTTCGTCTTGGTTTTTCCTATCTGTGTAGTCACGCCCCTTTTGTTTCAGCTGTTCCGTGTTTGTCTTAAATTAACTTTTGTATTTAGTCTCCTTGGTTCTGGGTTTGAGAGTGGGTCAATGTTTGACTGTTTTAATGTAGGTATGTTAATACATGTTTGGTTGAAATGCTTACCATTGAAATATGCTGTCTCTTTGTGTTACGCCTAACTCCACCCTCCTCCCCTTTTCCCATGTCGTCCGCCCTTGCTCCGCCTTGTTTTCGTGCCTTGCTTTACGTGCCTTGCTTAAGGGCACCTCAGTCATGGCCTCAGGCCTGGGAATCGAGCCCACAACCCTCTGGTCACAAGACCAGTTCCCTACCACAGGACCATGACTAGTTCATGCTCCCAGTTTTAGTGTATTTAGTTTCCCCAGTCCTGTCCTTCGTTGTCAGTGATTGTTTGTAAGTGATTCATGTTGCCTTGCTCGTTTTTTGCTCTCTCTCTGTCTCCTTAATCACGTGTCTACCCTCTGGTTTGCCTATTCCTTTTTGTGTGCCATGTTGTCTGTGTTTTTGCTCCTTGATTCTCTGTGTTTGGCGTTTTTCTCTAGTTTGTCTATGTGTGTCCAGTTGGCCTAGTTCCTCTGATTGTCGTTAATTACTCTTACTATTTGACCTATGTTCCTGTAATGTTTTTACCTTAGTAGCGTACCCGCTGCCACCACCTTTTCTTTTAAGCCAGTATGGTTTGGCTAATGCAAACCCCCAATACCACCAGAAAAAATAGGACACTCCTTTAGTTTAATCTAGATGCATTTTTCCGCTTTTATTCAAAACAATTAATATACACCTCCGGAGTACT
This sequence comes from Brachyhypopomus gauderio, assembly GCF_052324685.1. Classification (NCBI taxonomy): domain Eukaryota; kingdom Metazoa; phylum Chordata; class Actinopteri; order Gymnotiformes; family Hypopomidae; genus Brachyhypopomus; species Brachyhypopomus gauderio. The sequence goes on along the minus strand of NC_135218.1, from coordinate 25,161,633 downwards.
ATCGCTAAACAAACTTAAAAATAAGGAGGGGCACTGTGGGCTTTACCAAAATTAGCAAATCAAGTAACACACAATTGGTAAACAATCACACTTGTGAACACTCCCCAAACCCAGACATCGCTCATTACACGATCACAATCGACTAAAGCAGGGGTGGCCAACTCGTCAGAGACCAAGAGCCACTTTTTTTTTACTGTGTTATGGCAAAGGGCCACTTGTGCAGAGAGAGAGAGAGAGAATCCATGAGTTCACATTCCTACTCTTCCTTGCACGTATGTCCGCCCCCCTCTGCCCCCAGCATCTAATAAATGCAGTATATCCTCACCCTCAACGTGACACTCATTCTCTGCTAAAGATTAAAAATAAGGGTGCGATATGATCAGAAAATAATGAATCTATGAGACAGCTACACTACAGTGTGTGCTGAGAAAAATGTCCATATTACAGAAAGATTCTCCTGGTAGGAAATTCTATGAAAGGGAATTACACCACCTTCTGGTTCTAGTTCAGAGATGTGTACATGTATGGCAGTGGTGCTGGTCACATTATTCATGACTCTCACACCTTCCCAATCAGACCTCAGGTGAGTGCTCCCACAAAGTGGTCGGTGTTGACATCTTCTGCTTGTCACCTTGTACCTCCCTAAAATGTTCATTGTTGTTTAAACCTCTCTAAAACTGAGGGAAATTTTGTCCTGACGAAGGAACTTCACATTCCTGTAGATCCTCTAGAGAAACTCCCACACCCTTATCAGGCCCGTAGCCAGGGGGGATCGAAGGGTTCGTTCGATCCCCCCCCCCGCCCCAGCACCCTCTCCCGCACCCTCCCTCCGTACACACATGCCCCTCAAGATAGGTAGGCTATTCAATGAATGAATTGTTAATCTCCATATACATATGTCAATATACAGACAAACAAATAAGGACAGCAACAACAGACTCACAACAAACTTATAACAGTGTTGCCAACTCTCACGCAAAGAGCGTGAGACACGCGCATTTGACCGTTTTCACACGCTCACACGCCATACATCCGATTTCTCACGCTGAAAAAAAATCTAGTTTATTTATCTTCGATCTACATCTATGATTCGGGTTTCCATCCAAACCTTTCGAAAAAATAATGCGCAATTTCCAAGTTTCGGCAGAAAAAAAATGTGAATTAAGCCTTGTTTCCATTCATTACAGTTATGCGAATAAACTTTAGATCACGTGAGAGGACGCCAAACAATAGTGGTTTTACGTCCATCTGGCAGTTACGCATTTTTGCACGTTGAGGTTGTGAAACATTTTTTTCTTTTCCTTTTCTTTACATGGAGAAGTTAAATTCAATTTTTGCTCTCTCCAGAACTGTTTTTGTATGCATTTGCCATCTTTACATCGCGATCATGTACAGAACCACTTGACTTGAGGCATGATACGTCATCGTTTATGCGAAAAACCCTTTTCCATCCAGTTTTTCCGAATTTTGGCGATGCGATAGTCTAACTTTTCCACCTCCTCCTAGCGTAAACATCTTTTTGCGATATTTGGTCTTTTTCCATCCAGCTTTTTTCATGCGCATTTTCAAAATGCGAAAACCCACTGAGTTACTAGTTCGCTCTGGCGCCAACCACTGGTGATCGATCGCTATAGGCGCAGCATAGAGGAAACATATAAGACATAACCCCCCCCCCCCCCCCCCCCCCCCCCCCCCCCCCCCCCTCACTCCACTTTCGGGGGAAAAAGATCCCCCCCATCACAATGCTGGCTACGGGCCTGCTTATGGAATATCCAGTAGGATCTGACTCTGATCATCTTAGGACCAATATATATACACCAGTGGCTACACTCCTTTATAACAACTTTAATTACAAAGGCCGCAAAAATCACTCAGAATACCACCCAACACATTTATTAACAATGCCATTAACACAAAATCACATTATGTTAATATGTGCTATGAAGAGATTTACACCTCCCATATATGAATAGTCATTAAGATACAATTCAGAAAATACAATATAAAATAGTCTGAAGGAGACTGTATGTGTGACAGCTAAAGAACACTACAAGTCAGACGAGTGCAGACCCGGGTCGGGCTGCATCATGGAGACATCGTTTACTAAAAAACAAAATAGCCTGTATGTGTGATGGCTGGAGCTTAGTCAGACCCGGAGTCCCTGGGATCAGGATGCATAACAGTATGGAGACTTCGTTTACTTGATTTTGTCCAGATCAGGTTCTGCCATCAGTCACAGCTCCATAGGCGGAAGACACCATTACAGCAGGCACCTTTCAAATACAGATATTGAATTAAATCAGCATGTCATTCAGCAGTATTTCTTAGAAGTACCGGAGATCTCACCTCAACCCTAATCCTAACCCCAATCCTAATCCTAATCCTAACCTAAACCCTAATCCTAATGTGTTTTCTCAACTCCTGGCCTGGAACCCAGCTGCCACACATTACATTACTCTTTTTTGCTGATGTTAGATGGAATGCTGTAGTTCAAATGTGTTCGAGCAGGAAGCCATAAAAGGTGCAATGCAGGCCATCCTCTGGCACTCGAAATGGGAATCACCCACACATACAGTACATTAACATTAATACATTCAGAGCCAGTGCTATGAATGTCACGGTGGGTCAGCCTAGACGCTACCAGAGGGCGCACACGAGCACACCCTCACAGTCACGCACACCCAGTCCTACACAGCACACACCCCCTCATTCCAGATCATTCCCCTTATTACAGTCACCACAGTTCTGACACCTGTTCCTCATCAGTATTGGGCCCAATAAAAGCCCACAGGTCGTGCTGTCCAGTGCTGCGCATTCAACCTTCACCTTCGCCTCGCTACGTTGGAAGTTGCCTGCTCTGCACTGAAGCCTCAGTCACCTGTGGACTCTCTCTCTCTTTCTGGACTGAGTATACATCTTGTGTTTCATTTGCCAAGTGGCCAGAGTTTCTTTGTTTTTTATGTGATGGATAATAAAGCCCTTAGGTTACAGCCTCTTTCTCCTGCCGCCTCTGTCCCCACATCACAATATATATTTTATTTTTGTTAATGTGGGATGAAAAGTACTTTAATGTACTGTAAAAAGAGCTGAAAAAAATAAAAGCCTCAGCAGTAACACAAAAAACGTAGTTGGACATGAATTGGTCCCTGTACACAGTAATGTCCAAATTGAAGGTTAAAGTCCTTTGTGGGGGTCCTGGGATACTCACTGTGGACTAATCACAGCAGGTGGCCCTGCAGCCAAACGCTGAGATGCAGATGGAGATGATGAACTGAAGCAGTGAGAACAGTAGAAGAACTCCACTGATTCCATTGGACCGACTCTGGTACATGGTGGAACAGTAAAATAGAAACAATGTGAAGAAAATTATATATTGGTGTCACAGACCCATAACAATGTCTGTTCTTTGATTATGGTTGTGAGCATCTTTCTGTGTGGGTAAAAAAAAAGCCAGCACAGTGGAGTGAAGCTTAAGGTTTGTGTTTTTGGGTAATAGGACTTTTTCTGAGGTTTCAGCATTGCTCCAAAAAAATATGTTAAATCTTGTGTTTTAAGGACAGTGACTTTTATAGTCCATATTTTTCAACAACAGGAAAGAGTCAAGGATTCAGACACTCACAAAAAACATCCAGCATTCTTCATGGCTTTCAGAGCCATAGCTTTCGTAGCTTCCATACATTTCATAGCAGTTGAAAACTTGCCTTACTACAAAGTCCATAGAGAATAGAACGATGGCTGTTCCAGAAAATACAGCACTGACCACATTCATGCCCAGGGATCCTTTCAACTGGTGAGAGGAACAGCAGGTTTACAGAGTAACAGTTTAAATGTTTTTATGTCACCATAAATGTAGAGTGTTTACATACCAAACAGATGTGACGTTTGTTCTCTGCTGCGACAGTTAGAGATCCAGCAATGATGTACTGGGAAAAAAGAGGGGGAAAAATGAGCTATTCAACCAAAACTGGGAGCTATTATAAATCTGAAATTTATTACTAGAGATTTTTTGTTTCAATCCTGGTGCCAGTTTCAGTTTCAGTGCCCCTACATCTCGATCCAGCTCAAGAACAAGTGAAGATCTCGAGCTGGACGAGGGAGTGTAGTGAAAACTGGAAACCATTCAGATTGTGGGCCCCCAGGAGATGAGCATAAAATCCCTCATCTGTTTAATGCTACTTGCTTAAAATACAACAAAGAAGTTCAGAGCTTACAGTTACAGAACACCAGTAAACACAACCAATGAACACAGAGAATGCCTCTGCATAGAATGTGGTCACAATGCCAAACAGTATTGTTGTGATCCCAATCATGATTTGGACAATCTGTCATAACATAGAAGAATTATAATTTTATTACATTTTTATTGTTATTACATTTGCATTTTGTGACATTCGGTTAGGAATTGTGCACATGTTCTTAAAAGAAATCAAAACTTCAGAAAGATATAAGATGTTGCCCTCATTGTTATATAGTCTACAAATCAAATGTATTAATGTTTCTATAAATAAGTACCAAAAACCAAGCTTTGTCACCCTGAACACTAAATTGATAGCAATATTCTGCTGGCCATAAATTCAGGGACAGGTCTATTCAAAAAGGATTATATATATGTATAGGCTGAAATATCTTACCCCCAGGGCTTTTGGCTGCACTTTCAGAAATTTCTCAAACCGGCCTGGCTGGAAGCCTACGTTTCCCACATTGCCCACGTTGACCACGTTTCCCATGTTGCCATCTGGCACAACAGTGGGGATTCCGAGGATGGGCGGTGCAGATGCTCCGTGTAGCTGTGCTACAGCTGGAGACACATGTGTGGGGCTCCCATGGTTAACACCCATAAATCTGCTTCCCACGTTAATGGCATATACTGCACCAGAGGACATCCTTAGAGATGTTTCACCTGTCACAAATCAAGTTTTCAACCATTAACACATGCCATCAATAATCCATCAATACCAGCTGAAATAATAATTTGTAAATGTCAATTAATACAGATTAATGTAGTAGACATTTGTATTTCAATAATCTTCAGCTTTCTGTAACAGAATAAGGAAACGGAGAGGAAAACTTGTGCAGAAGCACAATGCTTTTATTTTGAAAGATCGATACAACATTGATGCACGAGTTGTTGATGGAGGAACCAGAGTTAGCTCGTGCAGCTACATAGGAGTAGTCAATCGGGTCCAAGGTCGTAACGTGATGGCAGAGTCCGCGAGGTACCAGAGGACTAGGCAGGAACAGTTCTAGGGAACAAGCAGAGGTCGGTACACAGGAGAATCAACAGGCAGAGATAACGCTTGGTAGACAACATAATTGGCAATACTTCGCAACTAGGAAGTGAAGTGCAGGTGTATAAAAATAGCTGGGAAATGGACATGGCAAAGAGGAACAGGTGAGACTGATTAGGCTATCAGGTGTTACCCCTGACAGTACTCCCCCTCAACGGAGCATCTCTAGACGCTCCACGACGGGAAGGTGGTCACGGGGAGCTGGGAAATGAGGATGCGCAGCGTGAAAATCCACTATGAGAGAAGGACAGAGGATGTCTCGTGCCAGTACCCAGGCTCTCTCCTCAAGCCCAGAGCCAATGTACGAGGTATTGGAGACCACCACGTCGGTGCCGGGATTCCAGTAGCCCCGGCACAATATACGGCGGTTGACCGTCAATGTCCAATGGCTCCAGGGGATGGTTCTGCATGGAGGGGACTGACATGGGGCTGAAATGGACAAGCTTAAAGAGAGAGACGTGAAAAGTATGGTTGATACGGTACTGTGGGGGCAATAGGAGTTTATAGGTCACAGTGTTGACTCTTTTGAGAACCTTGAATGGTCCGATGTACCGAGGGCTGAGCTTGTGGCAGGGTAAACGCAGATTGAGATTCCTGGTGGAAAGCCACACACACTGGTCCGGGTGATAAATTAGAGCTGGGAGACGACGGCGATCAGCGTTCATCTTACGGGTATGTAGAGCACGTCTTAACTGTAAGTGAGCTAACTCGCAGGTATGGGCACTATGTTTAAGCCAGTTGTGCAAGGCAGGGACATCAGAAGGAGTTCATATCCATATACAATTTGAACAGGAGTGAATTTAGTTGAAGAATGAATAATGGAGTTACGTGCATACTCTGCCCAGGTATTTATGCCAGTCCTTCTGAGATGTGCAGTATTGACGTAAAAACCGACCTAATTCTTGGTTGTAACATTCCACCTCACAGTTCCACCAGGGATGATATCCCGAAGTTAGGTTGGCCATCACCCCGAGCAGTTTGCAGATTTGAGTCCAGACGCGTGTGGTGAATTGCACTCTGCTATGTGAGATAATGTCCTCCGGTAGCCCATAAATACGAAAAACATAGTGAAAGATGTCATAGGCTGTCTCCATGACAGTGGGTAGCTTCAGGCAAGGAACTAGACGACACATCTTAGAAAACCTATCCACTATCACAAAAATAACGGTATTACCTCCAGAGACAGGTAGATCAATAACAAATTCTACAGCCAAGTGAGACCATGATCAGTGTCGACGTCATCTTGCACATCCCATTGGATGAGATCAAGGAAGCACAAGTTTTTCAAGATGCGTTCAGGTACACCATCACTAGGTGCCTTTTCATAGATCCAAGATAGGGCGTCCACCTTGGTATTTTTGGAACCAGGTCGGCAACATACTGAAAACCGGAAGTGAGATAAGAACAAGGCCACCTTGCCTGCTGTGGATTTAATTGTCTAGCAGATTTTATATACTCCAGGTTTTTGTGGTCTGTGTATACTATGAAGGGCTGATCCGCGCACTCCAGCCAGTGACGCCATTGTTCCAGTGCGAGATTCATACCTAAGACTATGACGATCTCCCACGTCATAGTTTATCTCTGCTAGCCTGAGCTTCCTTGAGAAATAAGCACAGGGAAACAATTTAGGAGGATTCCCCTGCCCTTGTGAGAGTACAGCGCCCACGCCAACTTCAGACGCATCAAACTCTACTATAAAAGGGAGCTTGGGATCCGGGAGGTGTAAATGGTGGCACTGATAAACGCAGTCTTTAAAGCGTTAAAAAGCTTGGTCTTCCTTGGAGGTCCATCGGAAGTGGCATTTCTTTCCCCCTTTCAGGAGGTTGGTAAAGGGAGCCGCTACCAAACCGAAACCCCTAATGAACCTACGGCAAAAGTTCGCAAACCCCAAAACAAAAAAAGGTCCTTGTAGGTCCTTGTAGGTCCTTCACAGAACAGGGCACAGGCCAGTTTGTCACAGCTTCCACTTTTCCAGCATCCATACTAATATGACCTGGGGACAGGGTGCAGCCAAGGACAGAAATCGTGGAGATGTGGAACTCGCATTTTTCAGCCTTCACATACAGATTATTCTCCTGTAAGCGGTGTAATACTGCTGCAACATGCTAAAAGTGTTCTATGAAAGAAGGAGAATAAATCAGGATGTCATCAATATAGACGAAAAGTATCCATAAAAGCCTGAAACACGGACGGACTGTTCGATAACCCATACGGCATCACCAGGTACTCATAGTCACAATGCCATTTTCCACTCGTCACCCTCACGTATGCAAATTAAGTTATAAGCACTTCTCAGGTATAGTTTTGTGAAAATAGTAGCACCCATTAAGCCAGGGATGTCAAAGTCAAATACACCGAGGTCCAAAAAAACAAATTTGCTACAAGCCGAGGGCCGGACTGGTTCAATGTTTATTAAAACATATTAAAATGATTGCACATAGCCTATTGAACCAAGACCTAACACAGTGTATATTATTTAATGCTTAAATGAATAAAGCAATATTTTCTTATGGATCTGTCAGTAATTTCAAGTGAAAATATTTTTCAACAAGCAAACATGAATAAAGTAATAAAGGTTTGAAAAGTGCTGGAATTTAAGCTAAAGTACTTGAAAATGCTTGAAATTGTAACTACTTCATTTCATAACAAATAGCTATCTGACTGAACAGTTCTCCATTATTACGTTAACAAATACGAGCCTCTTGTAATTCCAGAACGAAACATGAGAGAACGTGAAGACGTTAATATTTATGGAGTCAAATTAGGGTCTTTAATGGTGACGAAAAAAAAATAATATCGCAAATATAAGATTAGCATTTTGCATTTTACGTTCCTAATTTGTTTCTGCAATACTTTCCCTCTTTTGCATTTCTTTCTTTTCTTTGCGTTTCACATTTTATGTTGCTGCTTTTGTTTTGCAATACTTTCTCCCTTTTGCGTTTCTTTCTTTTGTTTGCGCGTCACTGCTTTTCTTTGCGTCTCGCATTTTACGTTCATAATTTTTTTTTGCGCTTCTCTCTTTTCTTTGCTCCGGTTTTACCCTCTGTGTGGGGGCGGGGAAAGAGGCGTGGCCAAAAGCGAAAGGCGTGCTGTGAACGTTCAGCGTCAGTTCAGCTTCCTTCCACTCACTGAACTGAACTGCTGCTGCAGCGCATCTGGTGTTAAAGGAAGAGAGAGGTCGGGTGTGTGCGAGGTGGTGGCGCATTTCAGGGCATTGTTTTTATTCGCTCAGGTTTTCAAAAGATCATTTCAAACCGACCTCAGTAAAATGTTAATAATAATAATAATAATAATAATATATATATTTTAAACGAAGTTTTAAAAGGGCACTTTCGTTGATAAAGGGCAGAGTTGGTGGTGCTTTAGCACCTGATGTCTATGTCTGCACGCATATACCTGTGGTCCAGCTGGGCGACCGTCTGCCCTGATACCAGTAACCAAATTGCAGTGCTGTGTGGTTCAACTGATGACGCTGAACGTTCACAGCACGCCTTTCGCTCTTGGCCACGCCTCTTTCCCCGCCCCCACACAGAGGGTAGGAGCAAAGAAAAGAGAGAAGCGCAAAAAAAATTATGAACGTAAAATGCGAGACGCAAAGAAAAGCAGTGACGCGCAAACAAAAGAAAGAAACGCAAAAGGGAGAAAGTATTGCAGAAACAAATTAGGAACGTAAAATGCAAAATGCTAATCTCATATTTGCGATATTATTTTTTTTTCGTCACCATTAAAGTCCCTAATTTGACTCCATAAATATTGGGCGTTTTGAAAATAAACAACCATTAAATAATGTGAATAAAAAGCGAATTATTTCGAATCATTTCGAATATATGTATAAATATTTAACTTAATTAAGTTTAACGTGCTGGGAAATATTGAAATGGACCTTGAAAGTGACGTACAAGTGCTTGAATTCCACCTTGTGAAGGTGTATGAACCCGGCAAACATAACTTTGTTCATTGCGCTGAGGCGCGGCGCGCGCAAAGTACAAAATTCGAGAGATGCACGACCTCGCGAATCGACAGCGCGCGAGACGCTCGCGCACGAGCTGAGCCACTGCGATTACGTTATTTTCGCCGCGCTGACCCTCGCCGCTTGTGCGCGCTGCAGTGACTTCGCGGGCTACCGTTGCATTGTGGGGAATGTAGTGTTTGTGCGTGCAAAACACCAGCGGGCGGCTGTGGCCTGCGGGCCGGTTCTAATAGTAATTAAATATCATCCAGGGGGCCATAGATAATCAATTCACGGGCCGGATCTGGCCCGCGGGCCTTGACTTTGACATGTGTGCATTAAGCGCTCCTGTGAGGCTGAGATGAACGGAAGGGGGTATGCATACTTGGAGGTAACGGCATTCAGCGCTCGGTAGTCAATAGATGGACGTAATCCACCTCCTTTCTTCTCCACGAAAAATAATCCAGCTGCCACGGGAGATGTTGACGGGCGGATGAATCCTTTCTGAAGGGCTTCACTAATATACAATTCCATGGCAGCATCTTCAGGACGCGAGAGGGGGTACAGTTTTGTTCCCTTAGGTAAGGTAGCTTTGGGGAGGAAGTCAATAGCACACTCAGGACCTGTGGGGAGGGAGTAGACTGGCACGGCTCTTGGTTAAACACATCAGCACATTCCTGATATTGTGTAGGAACAACCTTGGAAAGGGGCGTGTCGGGGCATTCAACGACAGTAGAACGGAAAGGTAAGTGCATACAGTGTTTTAAACAGTGAGATCACCACTGCATCAATTCTCTCATTTTCCAGGAGATTACAGGATCATGACTCGTCAGCCAAGGGAAACAGAGTATAACGGGATCTCTGAGAGAGGACACCAGGTAGAATTTCGGAGTGGAATAGACCCACTCTGAGAATCAAGGGTTTGGTGCGTACGCTTACTACCCGTCTCCAATGGGTTGGTCATTTACTGAGGTTATCCTGAGAGGGAGATACACAAATTCTGTGGGAATGTGGAGTGAGTTAGCTAAATCAGTGTCCAAGAAGTCACCTCCTGCACCAGAGTCCACTAACGCTGAGTAGTTGTGAGTGACGCCACCTCAGGTGAGTTGTACTGGTAGGTTTAGTTGAGCCTTGCCACTAACACAAAGTAAAGGTGTGCTTCCTTTGTCTCATGATGAAGATCTGCCTCTGGAGCTGGATGGTCGAGCAGGACATCTATCCCGAAAGTTACCCTCTTCACCGCAGTAGATGCATAGACCCTCCCGAATACAACAAACTCTCTCTCGTGGCGTAAGGGGAGACCGCCCCAACTGTATCGGCTCCAAAACGTCCTGAGACATCTCTCCCAGGGAACAGGATGACGGAACATGGTGAGCTGACATGTGAGATCTTACTGGATTAGGACGGTGAGTCATTAGCACTTTATCCACGTTTACTGCAGCTTGAATAAAGTCCGTAAGTGACAAAGTCTCGCTCCTACAGGCTAACTCGACTTGGAGATCAGCACTCAACCCACGACGGAACATAGTCTTTATTGCTGAATCCCCCCAGCCACTCCCTGTGGCAAACGTGCAGAACTCCCGAGCATAATCAGCAGCGCTACGACCCCCTTGCTGGATCTCACACAGCTGGGGGCCTATGTCACGTCCTGCTGCGGGATGATCAAAGACAGATTTAAATAGTGCTGAAAACAGAGTCTCTGACCCCAAGGAAGGATCCTTACTGTGTCAAAGAGCAGTACCCCTGGCACCCACCTCTCTGGTGAGAAAGAATAATACGAAATGTACCTTTTGGCGTTCAGTTTAAAACTGAGCAGGATGACATGTAAAGTACATAGAACATTGCATAAGGAAAAACAGCAACGATCGGGGCATCCGTTGTATTATTCTGGAACAACTACCGGGATGCTTGAAGGCAATGTGGCTGCAACAATTGGTGTGGGAACTATGGCATGCAGATTCTGTGTGGTGGTGGTGGTGGCTTGGTGGACTGCCTCAGAGAGAGCCAGGATGGTAGCTTCTTGGTTACGAGCCGTCTTTGTGAGTTGTCTGATACTTTTGTTCATCGCAGCGATGGTAGCCTTCTGATGTTCCAGATGGGCTTGGGCTTCTGCAAGATCCATGTTTATGGTGAAGTATACTGTAACGGAATAAGGAAACAGAGAGGGATCCTTGTGCAGAAGCACAATGCTTCTATTTTGAAAGATCGATACAACGGTGATGCATGAGTTGGTGATGGAGGAACGAGGGTTAGCTCATGCAGCTACATAGGAGTAGTCAATTTGGTCCGAAGTCGTAACGTGATGGCAGAGTCTGTGAGGTACCAGAGGGCTAGGCAGGAGACGTGGTCTAGGGAACAAGCAGAGGTCGGTACACAGAAAAATCAACAGGCAGAGATAATGCATAGTACGCAACATAGTTGGCAATACTTCGCAACTAGGAAGTGCAGCGCAGGTGTATAAGAATAGCTGGGAATGGGCGTGACAAAGAGGAACAGGTGAGACTGATTAGGCTATCAGGTGTTACTCCTGACACTTTCAAAAACATTCATGACAAAAAAACTATCAAGAAAATTAACAAGCTCACACATTCATGACAGAAGAAAAACATGACATGAAATATTGAGTCATCATTATAAATTAATTGATTTGTAGCCATACTGACAACAATTTTTAAGTTCAGATAGCTAAAGGGCAAGATAATTTTTTTCAGTGCACAATTTCCTTCCAATGTTCATGGGCTAGGGTTAGGAGGAAGCTGCTGGCTTGACCAGTCGTCGTGAGCCATCTTCAAAAAGGTTTTTTGCAGAACCTCTGCTAAATCATTATTTATGGATGACTAACTGATTCTTCTAGTAACTAACATCAAATGGTTCTTCAGGATCAGGTGGTTCTTCCACAGTTAAACATAGACTTTGATATACTGGAAATATATCAAGTCAGGGATATTTTATGTATTTTAAGAAGGAAATAGTTCTTTAACTCTATACTAATCATGCACATCAATCTGAACAACCTTTCAAAACTGAACCATTCATGTAATGAAATCCTCATCATCCATCCATTTATATTTGCTTATCCGGGTCAGGGGGCAGTAGCTTATGCAAAGAGGCCCAGGTGTCCGTCTCCCCAGCCACCTCTTCCAGCTCTTCTGGGGGGAATCCGAGGCGTTTCCAGCACAGCCAGAAGATTTAGTCCTTCCAGCATGTCCTGGATCTTCCCGCAGTCTCCTCCCAGTTGGACATGCCCAGAACACTTCATCAGGGAGGCGCTCAGTGGGCATCCGGACCAGATGCCCGAACCACCTCAACTGGTTCCTTTCTACATGGAGGAACAATGGCTCTACTCAGTCTCACTTCATTGATAACCATACTCCTCATTTTATCTCCTCATCAAGAGCTTTGCCTTTTGGCTCAGCTCTCTCTTCACCACAACAGTCTGGTACAGTGTCCACAACACTGCAGCTGGCACATTGATCCGCCGGTCTTTGCCTTGTTAGAGGCCATACATTTTCAACGTTCTGTGAAACCGTTCTAGCATTCCTTGGGATTCTGGGTGGTACACATTCAACGTTTTATGTTAAACATGCAACTGTCACATGGTCCTCCGTAATTGGGCAGACATAAAATTCATACCTTGGTCTGACTGAGTGATCTTAGGCATTTTATCAGAATTTTATCAGTGCTTTGATCACAACCATAGTTCTAAGGGATCGTAAGGGTATCACTTCCGGATAATGAGTGGGGCTTATTATGATCATTCCGCCTCCGTCATTCTAGATTGGCTGCTTAAAGCACAAAAGTTCAGGACCTACAGAGGAAATACAGAGACACCTCGCAGACAGAAAGAGACCTGACACAAATACAGACTTTGCTAGAGTTCATCTTGTGATAAGAGCACAGTAGACAAAGGAACCACATTGAGTGGACTGGAATAGCCTCGGTGTTGTGATACCTGGCTTGTGGTTCGGCTCATTGTTGGGCAATTTGTTGTTGATTTGTTCAAATGTGCACTGGTGTCCTCAAGGTGTGTTTTCCTGTGGCTGTCAAGGCGTTGAATGTTATTTTGTTACATTGTATATATAAGGACACAGGAGAGTTGGTGCTCTTTTTGATTTAGCCCTTGTCTGGCAGGTAGGTAAGTCAGGTGTGTATATATATTTTTTTCAAGGTAAGGTAGTCTTTTATGTTTGGTTAAGAAGTCTCTTTTGTTTACAGTCAATGCCAATGTCTCTAATGTCACCCCGTTTCCATTTGAATAATAGATTGTTTGTTTCACTCATGTCATATTTCATGTTTCACCATTTCTTATCGTTCACACATTACACCCTCACCTACTACACTGGGGGAAGTAACACTGCTGATCCATCATTTAATAGTTTAATTGAACTCCTCATCAATTAAAGACTTTTCCATGCACCAAGCAAATAACGTTTTAAACCATTTATAAAGAGTGTACTCAAAATATAGCAAAAAATATTTAGCAAGCTGGCAATACACTTTTGCCCACAGTCCATTAAGTATGTGAAGGCAATATTATTAATAACAGCCGAAACAAAAAAGTCATAGAATAAACAGTCCAGGTTCATATCAGACAAGCAGTCCAAAACAAACACATAACCAAAACAGAGTGGCAGTTAAACCAAGGTGCAAACAAGAAGAACCACAAAAACAGAACTAAACACGAACTTAAGCTAAATAGATAAGATAGAAACAAACAATGGAATAATTATACAAACCTTGAAAGGGTATTTAGAAACACCAAAGCTTGGAACATACAGGTACATCTTAATAAATTAAAATATTAAAAAGTTAATTTATTTCAGTAATTCAATACAAAAAATTTAATGCATATATTATATAGATTCATGACAGAGTGATCTATTTCAAGTTGTTCAAGTGTTTTAAAGAATTAGTGAAATGTGTTTTATCCTCACCTGAAGTTGATAAAAATGGCTTTTCCTTCTGGGGTGTGTATTTATGGAGAAGCCATAAGACCACAGCAAAGACCACAGTCTCCCACAGTGTTCCCTCTGTCTCTTACCAGGTTTGGTTTAATCTGTTTTGTGGGAGCGTTTTCAGAAATACTGCATCATTTATCTGACCCGTGATGAGATCACAGTAGCGATCATTACACGGAAAGGCATCGACATCTTACGTACAGGTGACAGTGGCACATGACAATGACAATGACATTTTGTTTTGAGACACTGGCATGTGTCTATACCGATGTCATTGACTTTGACGTTAAGGTGCCTACGTTTAACTAGCACACAGATATTTACGCTATTGAAAAGTAATTTGAAAGCTATTGAAAGTCGTTTATAGGTGCCAGTAGCAAGTCGCCATATTGTTTTCCTCTTGGGAAGGACCTCGGGACCATATTAAATGATGCCGGTGATGTGCCGCAATCCGACTCCTCGGCAGAATCCGACTCCCCTTGTTTGCACGCATAAAGATATAATATAAGAATATACATATGCTATTCGCGATTTACGTTGTTTCTATGCATAAATAAGGGATAATTTTAATTAGCCAATACTGCAAACGGCGCAGCATTAGATATCCAAACAAATACACACTGACTCAAGGGTGTTAAATATTTTAAATAAAATGTAATGGACCAGATTGGTTGTTACTCTAGCACCCAGGGGGATCGACTGCCTTTCACGTCGAGAATTACGACAACACTTTACATATATTTTAATGATCAGGCCTGGAGCAGAAACATACTCACCTCTGACCACGGGACTTCGCAGTATTACTTTGTTCCTCGTCATTACTGACAGCCTTACATTTTCTTAATAAGATATTTGACAAATATTCCCTAAATGTATAACCTCTTTTTTATTTTTGTGACTTATCTGGAGGTGAAGGCTATTCCATAAAGCACATGTCTATACATTCAACAAGGGTTATTTTAATAAAGGGGGTATAATTTTCATGATGCCAACACAATGTCTGTCGAAAATATACTCTCGAATAATAATAATAATAATAATCTTTATTTGTATAGCAACTTTCATACATACATGCAACTCGAAGTGCTTTACAGAATAAATAACTAATTAAAAGGAAGCGAAAATAAGGAAAAAAAACATTTAAAGAAATTAAAGATAAAAAGGACACAAACTAATTAAAATAATAATATAATAATAATAATAATCTTTATTTGTATAGCACCTTTCATGCAACTCAAAGTGCTTTACAGAATAAATAAAAAGAAACATTAAAAGGAAGCAAAGATAAGACAAAAAGAAAATGTTAAGGAATGTAAATAAGATAATAATAATCTGGAAAACTATTAAAATAATTAGAACAGAGTTAGAGTTTCTTAACTAAAAGCAGATCTAAATAAAATTTGTAATAAAATGACAAATTATTAAAATAATAGACAAAATAATGTAATAAAGTAAATAAGATGGAAAACAATTAAAATAATTAGAACAGACATAGAATGTAAAATAATGTGATAACATTATAAAATTATTTAACAGAATCTAAACAGATTGAATCTGAATATATAATCTGAATACAGATCTGATACTATCTTATACAGATCTGAATATATAATCTGTATCGTCTTTATGTGCGTGCAAAAAAGGGGAGTCGGATTCTGCCAAGAAGTCGGAATAAAACAGCTGTTTTACTTTTTTAATTTGTTTTATTTAAAAGTTGAAAGTAATTTATTTATTTTAATACACTGTCATATGACATCATCAACCAAATATACGATGCCGAAGCAATAGCATATAGCCCCCATACTCAAATAGCGGCCCGTGGGCCACATCCGGCAAAAGGAAATCTGATTACTTCATAACTTTTCAGTTCTTTGAGCTCAGTTTTTGCTACTGCTGTGCTATTCTCACACACACACATCACCTTTTATTTCTTATTTTTAATATAAAGTAACATGGGTTTAACAAGGAAGTACATGGTCACTTATTATTAATGAAAAACATACTGCCACAGTCCATGTGATGAATTATTGATGGGTAGGGTTTGATATGTGATATACTGACTTGATGTCTTCAAATTATTTTAAATAAAATATTTGTAACATAACCCCTATTACATGTACCATGTTACCGCCCAGTGTTGTTATTGTTATTAAGTGTTTTGATTTATTAGCGTTTTAGGCATGAAGGTGGCTTTCTCCGCCTCATTACTAGGGTCAGGTGCAAAGACCTTGGGTCCTTTCAATGCTAGAATGACTCTGATATGCAAACATGTTATCACAAATATCAGCAATGCGTAAAACCCAAATACAGGTACTAATCAACTTGACATTATCATACCACTACACAATTCCTTATAGAATAAACAAAGCTAAATGCTTTATCCTCACCTATATACCAATACAAAAATGCCAAACACATTTCTTTAGTTTTAAATAATACTTAGTTCATTTATATTGTTATTTTTATTGTAGATTGTGTTTTATTATTGTTGTAATTTTCCTTATTGTATAAGGATTTTCACAGCACCCGTGAAAGGCGTCTACAAGATTGAGATGTATAGTTTTGCTCATGCTAATGAAAAACACCCTGTGTGCACATCCTTAATGAAGAACGGACAGCAGATTCTCTCTGCATATTGTCACCAAGTTGGTCTGTATGACATCAGCTCCTCCAATGGGATGCCCCCTGGAAGCAGGAGACCAGGTGTATGTGCAGTTATGGGAGTACAAAGTCATATATGATCATGTAAATTGTCATAGCACCTTCACTGGGCACCTGCATTTCATGGAATAAATGAACAGAGTTATGCATTCATATAAGTAAAACATTAACAATGTGTGTCGGTGCTGCCCCGATGTGTCTTGTTACATTTGTCATTTGGTTCTCAGGTTCTTCATGTTTTTCTTATATTTGTAAAAATTTATGCATGATCCCAAAGGAAAAAAACATTTATCCCCACTGCCATAATTGATTTCCATGCTGTTGATATATAGTCTGCAAAAAAAAAACAATAGCATTATTGTCTAACATTTACATTTCATTTTTAAAAGTAAGGACCAACTTATTTACGTAAGAAGAAAACAGTGAGAAATGTGCAGGAGCTGTAAACACTGACCTGATGAGAAATAATGAGGGTTCAAATTTACTTTGCACATGGCCTGGTGGTAGGGAACTGGTATTGTGACCGGAGAGTCGTGGGTTCGATTCCGAGACCTGAGGCCATGACTGAGGTGCCCTTGAGCAAGGCACCTAACCCCAACTGCTCCCCAGGCGCCGGGCTAGGGCTGCCCACCGCTCTGGGCACGTGTGATTCACAGCCCCTAATCACTAGTGTGTGTGTGTGTGTGTGTGTGTGTGTTCTAACTGCACAGATGGGTTAAAAGCGGAGGACAAATTTCGATTGCGGTGTAAAAATCACAATTGACAAAATACAGCACATTTACATTTAAATACATCTAAAACATATTTAATTTGTATATTAGTAAATGTATTTAATTAATATTTTTAGCAGATAATTGTTTCATGTGTTTATAGACATAAAATTGAACTTTTCGGCTATTGTTGTTTTCAGCTGAGAGTGAAAAGCCTTCTTCACCAGACAACGTAGTTCACCTGTTAGAAACAACTTCTTAAATGACAAATGAATTTAGTGACTAACTGCAAAACTAACAGACACGGGAGCAGTAACAGAAGTTGGTGTGAAAGTAGACAGAACATGAAGTTGGACTGGAAGAGGGTCAACAGAAACCCGAGACGTGGGAACAGAAAGCGGAGCAGGAAACACAAGAGACACAACAGAGAATGAAGCACAGGAACAGACAGGTCACCAGATGCTGGCCAGGCACAGTGCTAAGAGAAAAAACCAGAGGTAATGGAAACAGGCCTGGATACAGGAGACTGGGGAAAATGTGAGTTGAAGGGAACAGTACACTAGGGAATAAAACTGGAGCTAAAAGATTATTTTTGGCAATACTTACAAGACAGAAGACAATAGTTCCATGGCAACAGACAAGGGCACTGGAACAAGGTGGGTAACACACTTGGGGACAGACATCTGATCGGGTACAGCAGGGGTGCCCAATACGTCGATCGCGATCTACTGGTCGATCGCGAAGGATGTGTGGGTAGATCGCATGACATTACAATGTAGGGGACGAATGACAGGCTATCATCCATCTGCACTGAGAGTTGTCTTTTGATTGACATACAAAGTAGCCAATCTGACGTCTGAACTTCTGACAACCTACGCATTAAACCGCGCTAACTTCAGTTAC
Organism: Brachyhypopomus gauderio; assembly: GCF_052324685.1. Taxonomy (NCBI): domain Eukaryota; kingdom Metazoa; phylum Chordata; class Actinopteri; order Gymnotiformes; family Hypopomidae; genus Brachyhypopomus; species Brachyhypopomus gauderio. Next base: position 25,143,164 of record NC_135218.1, on the reverse strand, counting down.
CTGCTGCGTAGCTAGCCTCCAATTTAAACTAAATACAACAAAGGGTATAAATGAGTGCCGTAGCTGGTCCGAGTAAGAAGCCTAAAACCTACTTTATACAGAATGGGAGGAGGATTTGTTTCACTATGTCATATTCACTATATTTCACTATGTCGTATTCTAAGTGCGTTTTCCTCATCTGTCAGTGTGCCGTTGCTATTCCAAAGAAGGGAAACGTGGAGCGGCATTTTCGGACTGTTCATAAAAACTTTTCCTCCGAAAAGTGATCTGAGAAGGAGAAAGGTGAAAGAACTAAACTCCCGGTTGTCCGAACAGCAGTCATTTTACTCACATTTGACCACAAAAGCGAAGGCTGCCACCGAAGCGTCATTTCGGGTGTCACTTAATTGTTGAACACAAGTAGTCCTTCCAAGACGGAGAGATGATAAAGAGGCATTTGTTGAAGCCTCTAATTCCTTGTTCCGAGACTTTAAAAACAAATCTGAAATATTATCTTCAATCAAAGCTCTCCAGTTATCGAGGGATACAGTCACACGGCGCTCTGAAGCCATGACCGAGGATTTGACCCAGTAACTTTGGAAAGATATTGCGGACTGCGAGTGTTTCTCGCTACAATTAGCGAATCTTTAAAATACTTTATAAATATAAATAAATAAAATACTTTATTTATCCTAAAATGAAAATGAAAGAAAGAATACACTATTAAATAGTAATACTAATAATAAATAATAATAATAATAACTTAAATAATGATAATATAGAATAAATACATTTGTTTTGCATTTTTATAGTAGGTAGATCATTTTGACTTGGTCATTTTATAAGTAGCTCGCAAGCTGAAAAGGTGTGGGCACCCCTGGGGTACAGAAACAACTACACCAGACATAGGACAGAAACAAGCAGAGACAGTTAGGTACAGAGACAATAATGGACCAAAGAGACAGAGTTAGGTACAGAGACAATGACAGGGACCAAAGCTTTGCGAGCTTTGTGAAGAACCTATCAGAAATAAACTTTTCTGTGGCATAAATAATGACCACCTCAAAAAAGTTCTGTTATGTGACAACGACCTGAGTCTAGGTACGGCCATTTCACTATCTCAGATTCACAAAATGAAGGATGAGGCTTGCACTACTTTACAGATAAATGACAATGCATTCAAAATGAAAGTGGACACTGGTGCTAAGTGTAATGTCATCTCGGTGAAGACTTTTTGAAAGAGTGAAAAAAGATGAACAAATGAAGCCATGCAGTAAACCTTCTAACAGTATGGCAGTCGTAAGATGCAGACTCTAGCATTTGTTGATTTATGCTGCTATCTAGGGGCAAAATGCTATAATCTACCCTTCATCATCAGCGAGAATGTACTGACATTGCTATTGGACTCAGTGCATCATCATTACAGACGGGACTCATGTCTTTCAGCAAAGAAGTCCACCAAGCGAGCAGTTCCAAAGTTCAAGATTTCACTCAGCAAATCAAAGGTGAATATAGCAACCTTCTCGTAGATGAGTTAGAGAAGCTACCAGTTACATATTCAAAGACACTTGACCCGTTGGTGAGATCTGTTGTTTGACCCACACACCATGTTCTTGTCTGAGGGAGCCCTCACACAGCTGCAGGACTGCTTCTCTCGTACGGAATGGGATATATTTTTCAGCCACAATCTGCAGGAGTACACAGACACTGTACTCTCTTATATGAAGAACTGCATTGACACCGTCACCATCTACGAAAAGGTCAGGGTGTTTCCTAACCAGAAACCCTGGATGAACAATGAAGTCCAGTCCCTATTAAAAAGCCATAACACAACCTTTAAATCGGGGGACAGGGCCCGATTTGACTTGAGAAGAGGCATCAGGGAGGCCAAGACGGCGTATAAAAGGAATATAGAGGACCACTTCGCTGGGAATGACCACAGAATGATGTGGCAGGGCATAAATCACATCACTAACTACAGATGCAGGAACCAGACAACGCTAGTACTGACGCCTCGCTGGCAGAGGAGCTGAACCGCTTCTTTGCCCGCTTCAATACAGTCAGACCAGTAACAACTACACTTTCACCTCTCTCAAGTAGCACTAGCATGTTAACTCTTCAGGAACATGAAGTGAAACGAGTGCTGAAGGTGGTGAATCCCAGAAAGGTGGCTGGCCCCAATGGCGTACCTGGAAAGGTGCTAAAAGCGTGTGCCGACCAACTGGCAGGGGTCTTCACCATTGGTCAGGGCCGGCTCTGCCTGTAGTCATTTGTGCTCTCCACCAAAGACTTTTTCGGAACTGGAATGATGATGGAGGACTTGAGGCAAGGTGGAATGATGGCCTGCGACAGGGACAGGTATGAGGTACCTCTTGGTGGAGAGCACAAATGACTAGAGGCAGAGCCGGCCCTGACCAATGTGGTGCCCTAGGTGAGATTTTGGTTGGTGCCCCCTGCATCATCAATCATCAGGTTGATTGTATTAAAGAAACAAATAAAAAGCTAATGAATTATAAATATTATGGTATAACAAGAAATAAAGGTGTTGCACAAAAAATGTTAAAACTATTTTACATAAAGTAGTACAGAGAACAACTTTTGAATATTATTAATAAATAATTAAAAAAAAACCAACTACCACCACTGCAAATCAGGGCAATTTGCCTAGTGCAACATTGTTTTATTTTCAAAAGTGCATTTGCAATGAACAGAGGAGCATGTGTGTTTTAATATATATTTATTTTTAAAAACTTGCTAAGCTAATAATAGCACCTACTAGGATTGGGCAGTATGACGACAGTATTGTAAAATTGTGGCAGTATATTAACCACGTGACGTGATGCAACGTGCCAAATCTGTACTTTGAAAAATGGGGCATTTAAGACATTTGGCGCATCCATTAAAAAGATATGTGGGAGGGGTCAGCAGTTGGAGCTCACTGATTGGTTATGGAGTGGCGGTTTTCACTAATATCATACAGAGGGGGAAAAGCCATGTGTAATGTATTAACTGAAGTGCAGGAATTATATATAATGATTTTATATAAAAACAAACAAAAAAGAGACAAAAAACAACCAAACAAAGTAAATAGGACATCCAATACAAGGACATCCAATACAAAGAATCTACCACAAATTTTCCCACTAACAAAAATCATCAACCAATACAACCAATATCCAGGATCTCAACCACTGTAGGGCACACAACAAGAAATAGCAATCAGGCTCACTTTGGAAAGCCAGGACCACCAACGATCACCATGTCTAAAACAAAGCCCCGCCCCTCTCTTCTTCTTGGGCCATCTTGGATCCTTTTATAGATGATCCCCCTCTAGGGTTAGCCAATCCAAGATATAGATTACTCCTTGGTAATCTGCAATAAAACAACTTCAAGGCAATTAGAGTCGTAACAATTAGCGACATCTGAAGTTTCTGCTTATTGTAGAGAGTCTCTAATCAACGAGGATTTAGACCTGTTATTTAGTGAAAGGGGGGGGGGGGGGGTGGTTATGAGATCTTTTCAAATTTCTTTAATGAGTTTAGGGAAGGGGGTAACTGATGCTATCACTTGCTAGCTAATAACTACCTTTCTGAATTAATTCACCATATATTACCATTATATTACCTCTGGTTTTTGCTGCATTTCTTCCTCCACTTTTCTCCTTCTTCTACCCTGGGCACCAGAGGACTTCTACATTTTTTACATTTTTATGCGGAGATGTCACTCACTCTGTGGCGTAGTCTTTTTCCCCCACAGAGAAACAGTAACGAGGTGCGCAGAGTGCGGGGGCAGGCGGGTTGGCGCGCAGGTGATAGGTGTTGTTATTATAATAATTATTAATTTGACTAATTAATGAAACAATTAAATTAAATTGTTTGACTAATTTAACAATTATCATTATGTGGACTTTGCTTATTTTCACATTTATTAATTGTTCATTTGTAAAAAAAAAAACGAATGCCTGCGAGCACACCCCTGGACAGACGGCGCCCCTAGCATTTGCCTATATTGCTTAATGGAAGGGCCGGCCCTGACTACAGGCCTGTTGCACTTACACCAGTAGTCATGAAGTACTTTGAAAGACTGGTCTCTAAACACCAGTCAAAAACACCACAACAAGGCTGTGTACTAAGCCCTCTCCTGTTTCTCCTGTCTACACCTACGACTGCTCCCCAAACCATCTTTCTAACACCGTCATAAAGTTTGCAGATGACACCATCGTGGTCGGGCTCATATTAGGGGGAGATGAGTCGGATTACAGGGACGACTCTGGATGATGCTACAGTGTAGCAGCACAGATTAGGCTGGATCTTTTTCCTCCAGAAAACTCACATCACCACATAGTCAACCAGAATGGCTCTGATCTCATCTGCTATCTCATCCGTCCTCTTCCTCATTCTCATCATCTTCATTTCTATGCAGTTTTGGACTCCAATGTTGTGCAAACCAAGATTTGCAACTTGTATCCTCTTTATAGTGAGTAGGCTCTGATGTCTAACTGCACCACCACCACCAGCCTGAACTATACAAGGCGGGATGGATCCATGCTTTCATGTTGTTGAGACCAAATTCTGACCCTACCATCCAAATGTCACAGCAGAAATCGAGACTCATGAGACCAGGCAACGTTTTTCCAAATTTCTATTGTCCAATTTTGGTGAGCCTGTGCGAATTGTAGCCTCAGTTTCCTGTTCTTAGCTGACAGGAAGGAGTGGCACCCGGTGTGGTCTTCTGCTGCTGTAGCCCATCCTCCTCAAGGTTCGAAGTATTGTGCGTCCAGAGATGCTCTTCTGCATGCCTCGGGTGTATCGACAAGTTTCTTGAGTTACTGTTGCCGTTCTGTCAGTTCAAACCAGTCTGGCCATTCTCCTCTCACCTCTGGCATCAACAAGACATTTGCGCCCACAGAACTGCCGCTCACTGGATATTTTCTCTTTTTTGGACCATTCTCTGTAAACCATGGGGATGGTTGTGGGTGAACATTCCAGTAGATCAGCAGTTTCTGAAATACTCAGACCAGCCTGTCTGGCACCAACAACCATGCCACGTTCAAAGTCACTTAAATCACCTTTCATTCCCATTCTGATGCTCAGTTTGAAGTGCAGTGACTCGTCTTGGCCATGTCTACATGCCTAAATGCATTGAGTTGCTGCCATGTGATTGGCTGATTTGACATTTGCATTAATGAGCAGTTGTATGTAATAAAGTAGCCTGTGTGTGTATGTATTGTTCGGAGAAAGGAGAATCGATGCTCTCTCTGGGTCTTTTGGTTGACCTTTTTGTTTTGGTCTGTAGTTAGGTAAGATTCATGTATTTTCTTTTTGTGTGTGTCTGTAAGGAAAGGAAGGAGTTTTTTCTTTTGTTCTTTTGGAGCTGCTGATCTCCAATGCCACAATCCCATTTGTAATACAATAAATCTTGCTTTTTATTCATTCCATAATCCCATTTTTGCTGTTACTTCATATTTTCATGTTTTCCCTCATTGCCTAAACTGAGGGACATAATACAGCACTGTGTATATATAAAAAGTGCCATCATTGATTAGTTAGACTGCTTTGACGTGGTTATGGTTCCAACAACATTTTACATTGGCCACAAGTATTTTTGCTGTAGGGTTTATTAAAAAAATTAACAACAGTGTTAAAATTGTTATTTAAGCATTTAAGGCATGTGAGGCAGTGTGGTTGACAAGGTCACCAAACTGTCTAAACCTTCTTCTGTATGTAGCATCCAAGTTCTGGCATCTTAATTGTATTCAGTATACAAACTCCAACTTGTGTCCCACAAAGCAAAACATTATTAAGCAGAGTGCATTAGAAATCAAGAGAAGAGTGCCGAAGAACATTTGGTCAAACGAGTTAGATAACCAAAGCCAAAATTCTGAGCTTTATGATATTTGAATATGTGTATTAGGATATATGAATATGCATTAGAAAGAGTGACTATGCATTAGGATACATTCATATGTGTATGGATGTCCATGTATGTCTCAAGATGTAGCATTCTTGCTATACATCCATTCTGTATACATCCAATCCCATAATGTATACAGTATATTTTCAGCTAGCAGGTTGGTCTTTCATCTGATTATAAGGTGGAGGATTTTCTGCAGGTGGAGAATTCACTGTGGTGCTGCTGATGGCAAACGGTCCCTGTAAAATAAAGAGTATTTGTAAACATCTTTCTCTGCACTGAGATTAAAGTCTAGGTAAAGGAAAACAAATGATGCATAGTATCAGATTATGGTAAATTATGGTAATGGTGAACCTCTAGTCAGGTAGGTAATAAGTTATAAGGCTGATTCTGGTCAAATTAACAATAACAAATTGAGCAAGCCACAATATAAAAATTGATTGTCAAATACTTAAATCTAGGATGTTAATATAATCAGCCGCTTTATCTGTCAGTGTCATGAAATCCTTCGAGCTTCTCTGGTACGCCCGGACACTGCACTCGGACACTGCACTCAGACACTGTCTGCCTCGCTGCCCTGCAGTCGCACTCTGGAGAATCCCGCAATCCACACTTGTGGAGGAAGTCGGCACAGCTCCCATGCCCTGTGCGGATTCTGTTAAGAGTAGACCAACTTCTTCTGGGAATATTAAAGCCTGGTGTTATTCTGGTGATGCAGGGCAAACAACTGGTGATTGGGTCTGAAACCTCTCTCCATATTCTTTCCCAGGCTTTCACGATTTCAAAATTGTTTTCATATAGACTTTTTCCAGTGTTTAGTGGAGGATGTCTTGATTTAAGCCTATTATTTGATAGAAGGTAATGGAGGTCCGGACAGGCTGGCAACATTGGATCTTTAGTCAGTTTCAGGTATTCCGTGATGACATTACAATATCTGCGGAGGTCGTGAATATGACGCAGGTAGCCGGTATGTTGGTGTAGATCTTATGGCGCATTTCCACTAGGGCCTACTTGGCGCGGTACGGTTCGATTCGCGACGGTTTGTGAGTGTTTCCATTAGTACCACTTCCCTGTGAGCCGGCCCCTTCGGGTACTTTTTTCGTACCGACTCGCTCGAGGTTCTAACCGTTCCGAAGCGGTACAGTTCTGTGACGTGGAGGAACAGCATGACACTGATTGGCCAGGGAGTGTCGTCACAGGTTGCGTCAGGAGAGCGACTCCTCCGCTATGCTATGGACTCCTCAGCCATTTTTAAAACCCAAGGAGCGAAGTCTGTTCCCTGGTCAAACGCCGAGGTACAAACCTTTCTGTTAATAATCAGCGATCAAAAAATCCAGGGCAAACTGGACGGGGCCACTAGAAATGTAAAGGTTTTTAGCGAGGTTTCCGCGCTAATGGCCACTCATGGCTACCAGTGGTCCATTCAGCAGTGCCGGTCGGTCCAAGCTAAAAAAGCTTAACGCGATTACTGGGCGGTGAAGGACCATAACGGACGCAGCGGAGCAAACCGCAAAGACTGGAAATGGTTCCAGCAAATGGATGTCATATACGGTCACCGGCCAGCCAGTAACGGAAGAGAAAACGTGCTGGACAATGTCGGTGCTGGAGGCCACGGAGAATGGTGAGTGTATTGTGATTTCACAGTTTTACTACTAGGCTTGTAAAAGATGTAATATGAACGTAATATGAATGCATCTGTTGTAAACGCAGGAATTTAGAGCTGTGTTTGTAGTTAATGTTACCACCACAGTCACTACTGTACAATAGCTAGCTCTTAGCCTTGCTAGTTGCTAGTTAGCTGTAGCCATAAACACAGCATGAGCAGCGATGACGTGCTACACATTTTGTGCAGTTACGCTATATTGTTGTTGCTTTCACGGGAATGCTTGTGTTTAATATTTGTTATTTTTTACGTTCAAGATTCCCCTTCCACTGACGAGGCGAGCGGAGTTGGCGGAAAATGTTTCCTTCAACCGGGCTTTCCTCGGGGTGCTTGGCGAACTTGTGAACACCATGCGAGACAGACGCCAGTAAAAGCACACAAAATGTTGCTTGTAGTACTATAAATATTTATTTCATATAAAGCTATACGTATATATTTGCTTTTTGCACTTTTTTTTAACTATAACTATTATTTACATATGTTGTACTTTAAATATCTATATTTCATAATAAAGTTTGATTTCATTTGATTGTATGACTGATGCTTTTTATGCAGGGTGTGTTCAGCCTGTTTGAGTAATACCAAATTATTATCAATAATTAGAGCAACCACATACAATAATGAAGATAAAGATCAATAAGATACAATAATGCTATGTGTTAAGGGGCATCGACCGGTGTTGTGGTCGCATACAAATGATGTCACGACACTACAACCCGCGCGCCAACAGCGACTCCACCCACATTGGGGTGGTTCACCATTGTGCGACCGTACCGTTCCGTTGCGAATCGACCCGTATCGAACCATACCGCGCCAAGCAGGCCCTAGTGGAAATGCGCCATTAGTGTGCCAGAGACTATGCGTGGGGCAGAGTTTAGTTGGGCATCTATCAGGTGGGTATGGGCAGTGTAGGTGCCGTGCTGAACCAGCAGGTGGCAGTACCACTGGCAACACGTTGAACAAGCTTGCTTTGATGGAAGAAAGGATGTGTCTAAAGTATGTAGTATCCAGGGGCCTCATGTACGAACGGTGTGTACGCACAAAAACATTCACGCAAACGGTCAGATGTACGAAATGTGATTTGAATGTGAGAAAGTGCATACACCCACGCCACTTTCACTTCAGGCGTACGCATGTTTCTAATGTGTTTTCGTCAATTAGCGACACTTAGAGGTGATGCATTAAAATTACAACACACACATTGTAGTAAGCCCTTATTGGGTAAAATTTAAAAAGGGCATAGTTATTTGCATTGTAGACTTAACTAAGTTTTCTGTTAAGACATTCTCAGTGTTTTTGTGTTTAACTGTATTTACATAATCTACATCAAGATTTGTTCATACCAAGTTCTCTTTGCTGTGCATGCAATCTCTGTCTGTCTGATTAATAACTGATATAGTCTTCCCCAGGCTCAAACACATTTATTCTTCTCCCCCTTCTACCCATTCACACACATTACACGCCCGTAGCCAGCATTCTGATGGGGGGGATCTTTTTCCCCCAAAAGTGGACTTAATGCTCTCTACTCCAATGCCCCTTAAATACACGAGCACGCTTCAAACCTTTTCATTTACACATATTTTATTCATTATAAGCAAGGTTGCCAACTTTTCAAAATCACTAGGACTGAGATTTGATTTGGGGGCGGTGGGTGGGTGGCGTGGTGTGTGTGTCAAACGTTGGCGGGGGTGTTATGTCTTATATGTTTCGTCTATGCTGCGCCTAATGCCCGGTTCACACTACACGATTTTAGGCTGGTTTTTCAGTCGCCGACTGTTTTTTGTAGATCGCCGACAGAAACTGTGGTCGGGGGCAAATCGGCGATCACTCGTCGCTCGCTCATTTCGTGTAGTGTGAACTGCTGAAAGACGCTGGCCGAGCCGTCGCCGACTGGTCGCCGACTCATCGCGGACGACCGGCAGATATCTAGCATGTTTAATATCTAGCAGTCGGCGACTGAACCTGACGACTGAAAAGTCGTGTAGTGCGAACCTGGCTTAAAGCGATCGATCGCCTGTGGTTGGCGCCAGAGCAAAATAGTAACTCATTGAATCATAGATGTAGATCGGAGATAAATAAACTAATTTTTTTTCAGCGTGAGAAATCGGATGTATGGGGTGTGAGCACGTGAAAACGGTCAAATGCGTGTCTTACGCTCATTGCGTGAGAGTTGGCAACACTGTTATAAGTTTGTTGTGAGTCTGTTGTTGCTGTCCTTATTTGTTCGTCTGTATATTCACCGGAGATTAACAATTCATTCATTGAATAGCCTACCTATCTTGAGGGGCATGTGTGTACGGAGGGAGGGTGCGGGGGAGGGGGGGATCGAACGAACCCTTCGATCCCCCCTGGCTACGGGCCTGCATTAGATGCTGAGTCTTCCCTGTAAATATACTGATCTTTGTTGATGCTGTTTGTGTTTTAGAATAGTAAATAATGGTTGTAGATGGTTGTAAATAATATTTGGTCTGTGTTGATAACATTCAAAAGTGGTTGTTGCCAAAACCTCCAAAGAATTCACAGTTAAATCCTTCATATACCAAACCATTAATTACCCTTAGTTGAGAACTAAATGTTGTGGTTCTGGTATAATTAGAATATTCAAGGATTCAAGGAGACTTTATTATTATTCACACATATGAGACGGATTCTAAATTTAATTAGACTGATTAACAAATTAGATCTATTTTTAAGGATTAGTAGGTGAAACTTCCTACAGTGCTGTTCAGCCACATGGCAGAAGCATACTCAGCAGCAGAGTGGACAAGACCGAGCACTGATATGCGCAGTGTTTTGGCGCTGAAATCCCATGTGGTACCAGCAAGCTTGTGGATTATATTGTTGCATGAACTTACTTTGATATCGAATTGAATTTAAAATTATTTTGTTGACCTTTAAAGTGTTAAATGGTCTTGCTCCACAATATCCGAGTGAACTCATTGCATACTATAACCCATCTTGCCTTTTGCACTCCCAAAATGTAGGATTTCTTAGTTCCAAAAATTTGTAAGACTACAGCCGGAGGCAGAGCTTTCTCCTTTAAAGGCCCTCAGTTATGGAACAGCCTTCCAGCACCGATCCAAAATTCTGACACAGTTACAATCTTGTGTAGGTGTGGGGCTCGGGGGCCCCCAGACATTTAGACTTCTAGTAATCTGAGATGTTGATGCTGTCATCCAGCTGTCATGGCATCACTCTTGTTGTGACAATGACCTGGCTGGAAAGCAATGTCTCGGTGAGCCCTCATGACTGTGGTCCCCTCTGAACCCGTCCCTATAGTTATGCTGCTATAGATTAGCCTGCCGGAGCCACATGCTAATCACTGGCACATGGCACACATTACTCACATTACTCAATTTTATATCTTTTTTGCATGTTTCTACAATTCCATACAAGCACCTAAGAGATGGTCTGGCTTGCCAGTGGATATGCTGATGCCAGGGTTGAATGTGTGATTTAGAGGTGTCTTCAAATAAGGATTGTCATAGTCTAATCTGATTCGTCAGATTTTCCCTTTAGTCGACTAATAGTTGAATCAGGGTTTTGTTTCCTAGAGTGCCTTAAAACGGCATCCCGTTCTCATTCCGGACTTTTTTCAAAGGAAAAACCTAAAACACTCAGATAAATGAATAAACATGGTAGGTTGGCTTTATTCAGCTTTTATTTATTTATTTACTTTATTTATTTTTTAATGAAACGTTAGAGAACATTAGCAAAAAAAGTCACCGTCAGTGCGCAGTGCACATATCGAACTTTGTCAGATAGTGTGACGCTGGCGTGCCGGAGGAAGCAAGAGACACGACGAGCGTCTTGGAATGAACAATGAACGTTTAATAGACACAAACACGTACAGTCCAGCACAAGTGGAGCAAGCACGCAGACGCGATGCTTGCACAGGCATGAACTATAGACAAAGACGAGCACTAGACACCGCGCGAACGCACAATAAATAGGTGAGTTACACAGACCCACGTGACCTCGAGACAAGGCACAGGTGTAACAAACGAACACGCTCACAAACAACACACACCCACGGAAGTACATACATGGACATCACGACACGCAGACGACGTAACGGCACGCCCACAGGGAAGGGTCCGGAGCTGTTCCGTAACAGATAGGCACTGTGCAAAATGTCAAAAATATTTTAAATAAAATATGCCTGCCTGAAAATTAGGGGTGGGACTTTAACGCATTAATTTTAATTAAGTAATTACAGGGAAAATAACGAACAAAAAAAATTACCGCATTTTAACGCATGAGACACTTATGCACCGTGGAATGATTCTCAGTGCACGAGTTACAGGCATACAGATTATATGGATGCACAATAAGATGAGCATGATGGAGATGACTGAAGAGGCTATGCTGGTGGATGGGAAATTTTAATATATGAAACTTCCAGATGGAAGTACAAACAAAAATAGTGTTGTTTGCACTAGAGGTCTGCGCGGGACTGCTTTTTTAATCCCGCTCCCGCTTGTTTTAGACCCGCTCCCGCCAAAAAATTGCTTGTTTTCATCCCGCTCCCGCCCACACCTGCTTGTTTTAATCCCACTCCCGCCCGCACCGGCCAAAAAAGCGCTTGTTTTAATCCCGCACCCGCCCGCCACATATATATTTCTGTCGCCCCCGCCCACAATCCTAATATGAATTGAATTAATTAGATTTAGTACTTGAAATTTTCTTATGTATTAATTAAAACAGCAATATAGCGATGGATCGCGCTGTCCCATTTCTTAGCACAGTCCAAACACGTGCCGTCAGGTGACGTACACCAACACTTTCTGACATCTATCACAACAAGCCGATTTCCATCTCCATTAATTACAATGGAATATGACTTCCATACATCAGACTTTCCTGTAGTTTGCTTAATTGTGGTGTATTCGCCTGTTTTAATAGAATTTTAAATAGACGGTCGACCGTCTACAGCAGGGGTCGGCAACCTATGGCACGTGACACGCTGGACCAGCATCAGCAAAAATATATATAATTTAATATAAATTATTATATTAATGGATTATACTTTCGCGAGTGACCGTAGCGCGCGACTCCGCACGCACACCTCGCACGAACGGCGGAGGCGTTTATACTTGGCGATCGATCGCGATATAATACTTAATTTGTGTCCATTTACACCTCCCCCCCTCCTCGGTCAACAATTTAAACTCGCGGCCATAGTGGCACACTCATTGACTGGACATGTTAAAGTTGGCACTCCATGTCTCAAAGGTTGCCGACCCCTGGTCTACAGTCTCTGCCATTTCTGTATCAAAATGACAAAATGACGCACACTTCATGTTCACATGATCAGTTGCTTAGCCAATATTTTGAATTGGTTTATTGCTTACTTACTGAATGATTAGTTGTTTTCGTCCTGTTCCTTTTGCATGAAAATCATTGCGTTGTTATTATTATAATTTTCTAGACTATTAATTTGCGGGATTTTTCTACATGTATATGTGGTCCCGCTCCCGCATCGCCTGGACTAATTCAACTCCCGCTCCCGCCAATAACAATAAAATTCTGTCCCGCGCCGCAAGATATTCTGTCGGGTCCCGCGGGATTACCGCGGGAGTGCAGACCTCTAGTTTGCACTTTATGCAGGAAGGAGTTCGCTTATCACAGTAGCACTTCCACCTTTTGTTACCACCTCAACGCAAAACATGTTGGGGCTAATGCGCAGGTCAGTAATGATAACTTAGCTGCTAAATGTATTCCTAGTATGAGCAAACAGTGTCGCCAGTCAACACTCGACCGCATGTCGGGGTTCAAATTAAGAAAAAATGTCAAAGTCCACGTCAGACAAATTGACCAATTCACTGGCGAGATGGATTGCTGTGGACTGTAGACCGCTCTCTGTGGTCGAAGGCTTACAAGAAGTGCTGCAAAATGTGTCAGCTGATGCAAGTTACGAACTGCCGTCCAGAAAGACAATGTTGAAGAAAATTCAGCAGCTGTATGATGAGGAAAGGGAAGTAAAACAGGTTATTGCAGACCTAGGCAAACTATGGCCCGCGGGCCACATCCGGCCCGTTATGCGTCCCTGTCCAGCCCGTGAGAGGCCAATCATAAATTTTAAAAATATCTATGTCGTGCGTGCAATACAACTGTGATGCTTTTATTTTGAAAGTGCTATGTTTTTGTTAATTCCGTGTGGATGTACATGCTTGTGTGTGAGCTGTGCAAGAAACACTGTAGGTGATCAGCGACAAGTTAAGGCAAAATTTATACTTTCGCGAGTGAACGTAGCGCGCGACTCCGCACCCCTCGCACGAACCTCCGCGAACGGCGGAACATTTACGTGACAAATTATAATTGTGAATTGTGTTCCAGGTTTGAAAAGTGCTGGAATGTTGGCTAAAGTACTTGAAAATGTTTGATATTGTAACTGTATTTCGATTCACAACAAATAGCTGACTGAACAGGGGGTATTCCAGAAAGCGGATTCAGTGAAGAAACCGGGTAAGTAAACTCAGAGTTAACAAAAACTCAGGGTTTTCCGTTCCAGAAACCGAGCTTAGAGAGAACCTGAGTCAGCTGGGAAATACTGAAATGGACCTTGAAAGTGCCGTAGAAGTGCTTTAAAGCTAGGTTTAAGCCTGGTTTATACTTGACGCGGCACGAGCAGCGCGGGGGTCCGCATGGTGAAAATGACGTAATGACAAAGCTTCTAATTAATTCAATACATTTTTTTAATCGCGTCCCACCCCTACTGAAAATATAAAAAATATTTGCCACACAGCAGCAAAGAAATTATAAGTAAAAGTTCAAGTAACAGGGTTTAAAAAGCAAACAACAACAAAACAATTTTATAGGCCTACTTGCCAAGACGCACCGCAACGAGACGACAAACAGCTGAACTGTTTTTTTTTTTCATGTGTTCAGCTCCGCTCATTTGGATTGTGCAACTGCAGGGTGTGATTTATTAATGTATAGTAAGGAATAAGCCTATTGTTAATGTGCACACATCATTTAAAAATATTTATTAACAGAAATTAGGATGATTTCATTTGACAAAAGGCTATATATAACACAATAACGAAAACAAAGACATTTCATGTAAAAACTAATGCTTAGCAGCATCCTAGGGCACCCCCATGCAGTCAGAATGGTACATTCGACTATGACGTTCATAGTCGACTAGGGGTTCTCCAATTGAATAGTTGAATCAGCGGCTATTACAGCTATTACACCCCTAGTGTGATTGCCGCAAGAGGCTCACCATCTGCACTGAAGGAACTGCGACTACTTGGCTTGGGAACTAGAACCATAACTATAACTATAGGACTGCATTTGGACTTCAAACATGGACTTCTGCTAGCAGGCCGCCCAGTGGAGGATGGGTTCCCTTTTAAGTCTTGGTCCTCCCGAGGTTTCTTCCTAATCCCCACCATCTTAGGGAGTTTTCCTTGCCACTGTCGGCTCTGGAAAAGCTGCTTTGTGACGTGTTGTAAAAAGCGCTATATAAATAAATTTGACTTAACAACTTAACTATTTGCTTCCTTGTTATTCAAGTGAAAGCAAGATACCTTGCATTTGGTATGAGTCTCCAATCTCGGAAGTACTGTCTCAGTGTATGAAGGTCGGATGTTATGACATTCTCCCTCTTGGAAACTTGAGTGTTGGTATGCAATAGTCCAATCATCTACATAGCCGAACTTGCAGGAG
Source organism: Brachyhypopomus gauderio (assembly GCF_052324685.1). Lineage (NCBI taxonomy): Eukaryota > Metazoa > Chordata > Actinopteri > Gymnotiformes > Hypopomidae > Brachyhypopomus > Brachyhypopomus gauderio. The sequence goes on along the minus strand of NC_135218.1, from coordinate 25,127,935 downwards.
GTTGTTTCTGGCAGATCCGATATGTAGACTAAACACAAGTGGGGCCAGGACAGATCCCTGAGGAAGTCCATTGTTCAGCTTCTTAACACCACTCAGAGAGCTTCCCATTATGACTTGGAAAGTTCTGTTTGTGAGCATGTTGTTGATTAGCATTACTATATGTCGATTTGGTGTAACATGTGCAAGTTTGTAGATTAAGCCCTGCCTTCAAACTGTGTCATAAGCTGCTGACCGGTCTATGAATGAAGCAAGTGTCTGTGTTTTTCTCAAAACCAGTTTCTATGTAGGTGGTTAATGCAAGCACTAAATCGCTGCAACTGCCATTTGGGTGGAAGCCAGCTTGCTCTATGGGCATATTATTAAGGAGTTCTGGGGCAATTCTGTTGTAAATAAGCTGTTCAAAAAATTTGAGGATCACACTTAGGAGGGCTTTGGGTCTGTATCTTTTCGATTGGTCCGCAGGTTTACCAGGTTTTAGTAGTGCTATTATTTTTGCACGCTTCATTTTATCAGGTACCTGACCTGTTGTCAGTATGTCTGAATGGAATCATGCTAGCCAGTTGATTGTATACATTCCGCTATGGATCAGGAATTCCAGGTGGATTCCGTCAAAACCTGGTTTCTGGCTTTCAATTATTTAACTGCTCTGAGTATCTCCCAGGTGAAGAACCAGGCAACTGGTGAAAATTCAGGTTTGGGAGGTTCTATGCGAGATTTGAGGTCTTTGAAATCTTTCTTAACCTTCCTTGTATGTTCCTTATGGTTTGGGGCCCTGGCTCTGTTGACAATGTGGGAAGCTATTCTATTAGGAGTTTTTTTCCGTTTTGTTTGCCCCACCAAGTTTCCGAAGGAGCGACCAGGCCTTTCGACTTCATGTTTTGAAGTCAAGTGGCTCCACCATTTCCCTCCATTTTTAACGCAAGCAGTGTCGAGGCTTGTTACAAGGTCAAGTCAAGTCAAGTCAAGTTTATTTATAAAGCACATTTAAAAGACATCAAGTGTCAACCAAAGTGCTGTACAAAGGATAAAAAGTTAAAATAATAAAATAATAAAATTAAATAAGAATAATAAATCACAAAACATAATAAAACCAGCAAAACAGACCGAAACACAGACTCTAAATGGATCCAAATGCCTGGGTAAATAAAGGTCATCAGCAATTTCTTTGTCAAGCCTTTGCAGAAATTCTTTGTACAGTTTTTCTGCACCAACAAATCGATTGTAGTTTGTACCCTTTGGTGGAATCCATCCGAGGCAGCGGTCTAGGTCACTCAAGAAGGCTAGCCAGTCCACATTTTGGAAATTCCATCAAGGTCTAGGAAAGGATGATATAACAGGTATCCTAATGCCAACCTCAATAACTGCTGGTCTAAGTTGACTATGTGGGAAGTCAGAGAAGATTCTTAGACTGCATGGCAAAGGTATGTTGTCTCTTGGAAACAAAGCAAAGATCCGGGTTGTAGTCTCTTTTCCATGTGGCAAATCTGAATGAACCCCTATCTTTTGCATCCAAGATCAGGTGGAAGTTAAATTTAAATGGTCAAATGAAGGTAATTAAAAAACCAGGATATTTCCTCACTTTAAAAAAACCCGGGACTGGACGTGAAATACGGACCAGTCCCAGGAAATACGGACGTTTAGTCACCCTACTTTAAGAGAGCTGGACTGTTTGCCATACCTAGCCATGGCACGTTTAACAGCTTCGGCTCTTTTGGGGGGGTCTTTACACGTCTTGTCGTGTTTTGTCTCGAAATGCCTCTTAATGCAACGTTGTCATAGCACAGTGTACACACAGCATGATCTTTGACATTTACATTTATGGAATTTGGCAGACGCCCTTATTCAGAGCGACTTACATTTTTATCTCATTTTTATACAAGTGAGCAATTGAGGGTTAGGGCCTTGCTCAGGGGCACCTCGGTCATGGCCTCAGGTTTGGGAATTGAACCTGCGACCCTCTGGTCACAAGACCAGTTCCCTAACCACCAGGCTACGACTGCCCACATACACCATTTATATTGTAAGATATACACCAAACCAGTTTTCCATCCAGGGTCGAAATGCCCTCGCTTTATTTTTTTAACCGGAGGCTCTGTCATCTCTTGTAACGCTATCAGGTAGGTTAACTGATTTTGATTAGGCTAAATTTAAACATGGGTCTGTGGCGGGAGCTGAGTACAGAGCGTTGAGGAGCGATTTTGATTGGAGGATCGTGCTCTCTGTTTGAGATTTTTATTATTATTATTTTTTGCTGATGCTGCTCCAACGTGACGCGTGCCAGTGATAATGCCTCGGCGTGCCAGCAGTGGCACGCATGCCATAGGTTGCCGACCCCTGCTGTAGGATGTAGCACACGGCTGCAGGATTTTCTTACCTGTTGACTTTGAGCAGTAGGGAAGGGATTTACCAATGGATGATGTTCCTCTGGGTTTGGGACCACTGTGAAAATATTCCTCTGAGGCACAGAAAAATACAGAGAGCGTCACTGTTGTATAGTTTATATAGCAGAGTCACTATACAGCCCAAGGTGAATGTTTATAGATACAAAATGCAATGTGCCATTATAATGCAATAGCTATTATAAACTATTATCTATGTAATACCCACAGGGGGTTTGGATCTGCTGGTGGCTTTGCAGGCAAAGGCTGAGATCGAAATGGAGATGGTGAACTGAAGCACTTGGAACAGCAGCAGCACACCACATATCTCCCTGGTCACCTGAAAAATGTTCACCAGTGCATTACACCTTAATTGATCTGGTAATACTTTCTATTACAGCAAGTCGGAGCAGAAAGGAACTGCTCACTATTACCTTATGGAATATCTTACAATATAAATGGTGATATACATTTGAATATTGTGATATATAAAATATGCAGATTTGTCAGGTGTGCAACTGTAACCTACAGTTGGGTCGTCATTGTAGTAATGATTACATGAACTGAGGAAAAAATCCATGGAAAATAGGATGATGGATATTCCGGCACATATGGTGCTTAACACATTAAACACCAAAGAGACTTTCACCTAAAACCATAAAAGCAAAATCATTACTGTGTAAAGCAAGTTGTTTTACAGGGCCCAACAGACAATCATCAACAACTTTAGATACTTTTACAGGGGGATAAATGTAATTCAAAATATGACTTAAAAAGTGCATTAAAGGTATATTTTGGATGATATTTTACATATTTTGTTCATAGAGCTTATCAAACTTATTACTATTTTTAGGTCTTGTGCCAAGTAATGTTATTGGGATGGCATATTACTGGTAAAACAGATAATTACTAATTATTGGCTTTCAAATCTTTCAAGTAAAAAAAACTTTAAATATTTTAATTCCTGCAAAGAGTGAAATACTCAAAGTAACCAGTGTAAATTGTTCATACCACACAGCGACGAAGTTTGTTGCTCGCTTCAACAGTGAGTGAGCCAGCAATGATGTACTGGGAGGGAACAAAAAAAGATTGAGAATGAGATTGCAGTCGGAAAGTGTTTATTTAATAATATTTATTTGTGCTGTATTGAAAATGTGGACAATACTTACACACAAAGAGCCCCAAAAAGTGACACCAAAGTAGGAAATGATGGTATGACCGAAGACTAATAGCACAATACCAAACAAGATGGTCATTAAACCAATCATAATTTGGACTGTCTGTGGAGAAAAGCATTTTGATGTTTTATAAAAATGTTAGAATACGGTGCCTACACTGCAGCTAATGTTGTGAACTTGCTATTTGAAGTATTTGAGTTCAAATTAATTATCATACAAATCTACAAACCACACAATTTGTAGATTTCGAATAATGTATTTTGAATGTGTCCATGTCTCATCATTTGAATTTTTAAATGTCAAATCATACATAAAACATTCACATAAAACAGCTTGAATTAGTATTAATTACAATGTTGGTAAGAAATTTTCACACGTGAATTCTATATATAATTTCCACAGATTTTTATGTTTGTTTCTACATTTTAATCCTTGCATTCATTTTCATATTTCCTAGCATTCACTCATTCACACAGGGATAACCTGCAAGAACAGTGGATATCTTAGTATACCATTTACAAAATGTCACAGTAGGCCGGCCCAGATCTTCTGTGGAGACGCCCACACCCCAACACTCCTGTTTGTCGCCTGTTTAGTAGTTTAGTAATCTCTGCATTTAATCAGTCGCTACCCTTTTTAAGATCTGCGGATGACTGTCCAGTGCTGCGCAATCCTCTCGCGTGGTGTTGATTCCCGGAGCGTAATTCCACGAGGGAGTACGGGTGAGAGAGAGAGAGAGATTGAGAGACTCTGCTATATTACTAAAGCTGTTGTCTTTTATTTTTGCCCAGTAGGCGTTCTTTGCCTTCCTCAGTTTTCCTAAGAGCTGCTATTCTAAAGTCTTTATTTTCACAATGGTCCTAACCCCTTTGCAGCTCTAACTCTGCCTATACGAATACATTATAAACACCTATTAAATTTATTTTTCTTTAATAAAATGTTCAAACAAGTTCTACCTAGCATGTGTTTGCTATGTGTGAAAATTTGAGCACAAGCAGTAAAATTGGGTATCACACGCAAATCGGGTGGTGTCAAATTTCCATTAACAAAACTTCCTTGTCCGTGTCACCTGATTGTCTCTAGGGCCCCCCATACTGTTTTAAAAAGTTTTATTTTTTAATGATTTTTTTTTTCAATCGTGCTATCCGCTCTTATTTTGAAATCGCGCACCGTGATCTCAAGACGAGGCTGGGGACTGCCTCCACAGCAACAGTAAACAGATAGCAGCAGCAACACGTTTACCGACCGGAGCAATAATGACATGCCCGAAATGAAGCCATTCACGGATTCAGAGATAATGAATAGCTATTAATTTTAATTTATGCCCAAATGCAAATTATATTTTTATTTTAGGTAATATTTTGTTTTAAATAAAAAGGAAATGTTATAAATGTTATACGTTATATTGTTATGATACGTTATTGTGACGTGCAGGGTGAGCGAAAATAAATGGAAGCGATCACGCCAAGTCTCAGGGAAATAGGATGGTTTAATATGTAAAGTGCGCAAACCAAAACCCGTGAACTGATCCGAATTAAGGATATAATAACCAGCGGTCAACTGGTACAAAGACAAGACATATATAGACTAACAAACGACTCTCAGGTGAGACGGATCGCGGGCTCCGCCCACCTGAGGAACGAACACAACACCACACCCACAGGACAAGCTGCTGCTGTAGACGGGGGCGACCAGTAGGGGGCCGCCGTACCGTGACAGATCCCCCCTCCAAGCCGCACTCCCCTCCGCCGGCTGTGCGGCCTACAGCAGCAGCACACAAAACAAAGGGGCAGGCAGGCAGGGACAAGGGACACACCCCCTGTAGTCCCAGAGCTGAAACACAAAACACAAACCCAGGTTAGCTCGCCTACCTGGGCGGGACCCTGGACCGACTGGGCCGTCAACAAGACAAAACCACGCCCCGGTCGGTCAGAGGGCCCTCACGCCCTAACCGGCATTAAGCCGCATAGCCCCACAGGTGCGAGGACGACGGGCCACGGCTTCTTGTCCGTCCGGGGTGTATGCGTGTGCAGGTTACCTCCCTGGGGCGTGGCTACGTTACCTCCAGGACCCCGTGGAAGGGTCTCCGTCTTGTGCAGGAGCTCTTAAGACCGGAGCCCCATGGTCCCCAAACATCCGGGGGCCCCAACTCTCTAGGGAGGGGCTCTTTAAGACCGGGCTCCGGTCACCCCACAACACAAGGGGGCTCCTGCCAGGTGGAGACCTCCACAAGGCCCAGGAACGCCACGATCCACCGCCAGGGAGAAACACCTGCACATAAAACACAAATGCACACACACACACCAACACAAAAACACATACGCGCACTACCCTGATCCCCCCTACAATGGGAGAGGGGTCTCCGTCTCAGCAGGGGACTTCCACCTGCTCAGGAGAACCCCCCACGTTCCTGGTCAGGGCCTCCCTCAGGAGCGACGCCCTCCATACCACACTCTGTGGCATGGGACCATCACTGGTCCACCCCCAACACACACTCAAGGGGGAGGAGCATGTGTGGAATTACATACAACATATCACAGGCACGCGAGAACAACACACACGCAAAGACTGGACAAACAAAAAACAGTGTACAAACAATGAACGAACGGGACTCTTACATGCGCGCTCGGTAGTATTGTGACGTGCCGCTCAGGTTCGCAGTCGCTCCCCCACACAAAACACAAGACGACAGGGGAGCGAGGCGACAGTGACGAGCGGCACCCGCGTCACACACGAAACACTAAACATATAACACCACGAGCACGCACACTGGTCCACACGCCCATTCACACGTACACTTCACCCACACAAAACATGAAGAGTATACAGGGAAGACGCCCTGGTCCTCGCCGTGCAACACACAAAACAAACGCACGGCGAAACTCTTCCGACACACAAACAACGGACATGAAGAGCTGTCTCAGGGCAGACTGCCCTGGTCCTCGCCGTGCTACACACACACACAACACAAAAGCACGGCGGAGCTCTTCAAACAAAACACCACGCAGACAAACACTTACCACGAGACATGACCACGAACGAAGGAGAAAGAAAAAGAGACTCTGCGGCTTCCGAAGGGTGGCTGGTTATTCTGTGACGTGCAGGGTGAGCGAAAATAAATGGAAGCGATCATGCCAAGTCTCAGGGAAATAGGATGGTTTAATATGTAAAGTGCGCAAACCAAAACCCGTGAACTGATCCGAATTAAGGATATAATAACCAGCGGTCAACTGGTACAAAGACAAGACATATATAGACTAACAAACGACCCTCAGGTGAGACGGATCGCGGGCTCCGCCCACCTGAGGATCGAACACAACACCACACCCACAGGACAAGCTGCTGCTGTAGACGGGGGCGACCAGTAGGGGGCCGCCGTACCGTGACAGTTATCATACACGGTCACAATAAATGGCCCCTTGAGTCATTGAAAAAAAAATTGTGGCCCCTCATCATTTCTATTTGAATACATTTACATTTATGGCATTTGGCAGACGCCCTTATCCAGAGTGACTTACATTTTAATCTCATTTTTTATACAAGTGAGCAATTTAGGGTTAGGTGCCTTGCTCAGGGGCACCTCAGTCATGGCCTCAGATCTGGGGATCGAACCCACGACCCTCTGGTCACAAGACCAGTTCCCTAACCACCAGACCATGACAGCATGAGTACCCCTGCTCTAGGGGCATTCGTTCTCATTCTCCCTTCAAGCAGAGTTCCATTTAGAGCAGTGGGAAACTCATGCCATTTCACTACACTTTAGCAGTTTATCCCCCACTTTAATAATTACAAACATTAGTAGATATTTTTGTGATGATGACTATAAACATTTTGAGCCTCACTCAAAATGTATTTTCTGATAAACTGGTTTTAAGAAAAACACAGTTTTTGCACATAAGGTAGATGACCTAAGTCTTAAGCGGACAAAAACATTTTTCTCCCCACTGACTTGAGTAGAACTGAACTATCAGGGTTCACCATAGACATTATCTTTGCAAGCACCTGACCCCAATTTTTAAATTTTAAATACTTTTCTAAAACAAATTGTCATGGTACAGCCCCTGAACCTACCTCCGACCACAAAATTGAGACTAGAAAATTGATGTTCTGTTTCCCACAGAAACTTGGATTTGATCTAGTGAATATTTAACTCTTAACAAAGCCACCATTTGGGATACAGTTATGTACATATTCCAAGATTGTCAGGCAGACAATCTTGGTCCCAGTTCTTTTGAATATTAATATAACTAATCCGGCTATAAATAAAAATATATTCTCACTAACTAATGTTTACAGACCGCCAGGACCCTTGTGACATCTTGTCAGTGTATTTACACGTGTGTGTTGTTGGCTTTCTTTGTCAATCTTTGTATGTTTCCATACTGTGTTGATGAATAACAGCGAAACTACAAAGACGCTCTTGATTTGGCATCGTGCTTCAGGCCTCGCGCATTACAGAAATCACATCAATCAGTTAAAAAGTGACATCACAATGGGGGTGCCCCCCCACCCGCACCCCTCCCAATAATCAACAATCATTAACACTGTACTTACTCCTAATGCCTTTGGCTCTGCTTTCAGAAATTTCTGAAGTGGACCAAAACCAGCAACACGTCCTGTTTCAGCTGTTGCCGTTGGTTGGGACATAACATGAGTCACAATGGTGAAGCCATTCCCCGTGTTATGCATTGGTATAGAAGTGCTGGCCATTTTTAATGCAGGTTACGCTGTTCACCTATGAAAGACCACACACCACCACATTGTCAGAGGGCCACAAGTGTCAAGCATAGGAGAAAGAAAATGTTGCAGTGTCATGTATGCAGCTCACATGTAAAAAGCTGCACTGTGATGAAATATATACAAATATAAATCAGTTTTGCAAATATTTAAATTTCACATTTCACATTCTTGTTCTTTCAGCTAAAAAGATGAATGTGTCATTCTTAACATCAACACTACTTCAAATCTGCACCCATCATAGTTTAGAGCACGAGTGGCCAACCCACAGCTCTCTCTTAGCCTGGTTTCTGCGTCTCTTAGCGCGCACTCACACTAGGGCCATTCAAACCGAGCTGTGCCCAGGTACGATTGGGGAGAGGTCTGAGTCCCCAGCCGGCCCGCACTCTCACCTGCACAAATGATCTGTGCCGTGACCCAGTTACCTCATCAGCTCTGAGGGCGACAGACTGCTACATCTTCATGGTGCACGGTTTGTTTACAAGCCTAGCGAGCCGCTAACACTTTTAAAACCGCCGTAATGGAAAACCTGAGACTAGCAGTATTTAGTATCCGTGCTATTGTGATTGTGCTTTGAGTCTAGTTGGTGAGACGTGGTCTTCTGTCAAGTTTTGGATTAAACCACATACGAGGTGCAGCAAAGGCACCGCAGACGACTGAGGGAGCTTCAAAACTACTGACACTGTCTGTTCTCTTCTTCCTAAAGGTGAGCGCAGGTCAGTGGCGTTGTAACAAGTGTCGATAACGGAGTTTATCCACTTTTTACCTAGAAAACAACAGTTGCGTATATAACAGCTCGTAGTGTGTGCCCACCTCCTCCAATCTTGCCAAAGTCCTGAAGCATATCACGCCTGGGCGCGGTTCGGAACACTCACATTAGCCCGTGCTTTAGGGGCCTTCTGGATCCTTATGTTTATATCGAAGTTTGTGTTTATGTTTTTTTTAATGTGCTGTTTGCTTAGCTTAGTATTTTCATCAAACACGCATGTGCGCGAGATGAAAACACCGCCAAGCTTAGTTGAACTGAGTTTGTGTATGTGTGCGTCCAGGTTCAGGAAGTAACAGTTCTCACCACGATTTTGCACAATTTTGTGTCAATTCCACTTATTTTACCTGGCTTGCGCCAATTAGAAAATCCAACGAGCTTGAGTAAAATCCTGGGAAGGAGTTTTATTTTCTGATCCTGGAATGTCCACCTGGTGTGCGAGAGTGCACACAATGAATATTGTTGAAAATTACTTTATTATGTTTGTGTGTGACATTTACAATAAATCTGGCTGAATAGAGGTCTGTGTGTGTGTGTGTGTGTGTGTGTAAGAGAGAGAGGGGAAGGTATGGGTGATGTTCAAGTGTGCCCATGTGTATGATGTGCCTCTTTGCTGTAACTTAAAAAGTGGCTCTTGGTCTCTGACGGGTTGGCCACACCTGGTTTAGAGCATACTGTAGTAGCTACTACTCGCAACTAGAGCGAAACCCCAACGGACAAGGTAGGGGAGACCGGGTATGGTTGTAACATGGGGAGAGTTGTAACACCATCAGTTCCACCGATCACAGATAAGTTAGGAGTCATATGATCATTTCAGTATTTACCCAATTCCTCCCTGATCACACATGGGGAATATCAAGGCTGTATACAGGCACATGCTGGACGCAGGTTGGAGCGACTCCATCGGAAAACAGGTCTGACAATTCATAAGGACCTATATTTTAACCACCTGCTTCTCTATAAAAACAGTCTTCAAACAGCTAAGTCCAAATACTACTCCCAATTAATCAGCACTTCTGATGGTAATACTAGGGCTTTATTTTCCCTTGTTAACTCCACTCTCCAACCACCGGATTCTTTACCTACACATTTTTATTCTGTTGATCACTGTAATTTATTAATGTCATTTTTTAATACAAAAATCAATCAAATACACCTTCAGTTGCAGGCTGTGACTTCCTACACCTTCCCTGCCCTGGTTTCAGTTCCTCCAATTCCTCCATTTACACATTTTCAGCTTCCTACTATTTCTGATATTACCAAGCTTATTCATAAATCAAAACTATCCACTTCTCAGCTAGATCCATTCCCAACACCCCTGGTTAAAACATGTTTACCCTCCATTGTGCCTCTTATAACGGATATTATTCATTCTTCTCTCACCTCTGGGTGTGTTCCTTCGTCTTTAAAAACTGCTGCAGTCACCCCTATTTTAAAAAGACCCGGTTTAGATCCAAACAACCTAAATAACCTTCGTCCTATCTCCAACCTACCATTTCTTTCCAAAATCCTGGAGAAGACAGTAGCGGCACAAGTTAATTCTCACCTTTCCGACAATCACCTCTATGAACAGTTTCAATCTGGTTTCCGTCCCTATCATAGCACTGAAACAGCTTTAGTTAAAATAACAAATGATCTACTGACTGCAGCAGATTCAGGTTTACTGTCCATACTCATTCTTCTTGATCTGACTGCTGCATTCGACACCATCTCCCATCCTATCCTCCTCCAGAGATTGTCTGATATTGGTTTTTGCAATAAACCCCTGGACTGGTTCACCTCTTACCTCTCTGACCGCACTCAGTTCATTCAGTTAAAAACTTTTGCATCCCAGCCATCCCCCCTCACTTCTGGTGTCCCACAGGGGTCGGTTCTTGGTCCTATTCTTTTTATTATTTATCTTCTTCCCCTAGGTCACATTTTTCGTAAGTACAACATCCATTTTCATTGCTATGCAGACGACACCCAGCTCTACCTCTCTAGCAAACCTAATTCCATCCTTCCACCTTTATCCCTATGTGATTGCCTCCAGGAAGTTAAGTTATGGTTCTCCTCAAATTTTCTCAAACTCAACAGTGATAAAACAGAGGTTCTCCTCATTGGTTCCAAATCTGTCCTCTCCAAAGCTAACAGTTTATCCATTTCTATTGATAACACCTTGGTCTCCTCTTCTCAGCAGGTTAAGAGTTTGGGTGTTGTCCTCGATAGCACTCTGTCTTTTCAATCCCACATAAATACCATCACTCGTTCTGCTTATTTCTATCTTCGTCACATAAATCGTCTTCATTCTTCCCTCACCTCTGCCGATACTGCCATCCTGGTTCACTCCCTGGTCACATCTCGTCTTGACTACTGTAATTCTCTTTTATTTGGTCTTCCCCTCAAGTACCTCCAGAAGTTACAACTGGTTCAGAATGCTGCAGCTCGCATAATCACTAAAACTCCATCCACTCACCACATCACCCCTGTTCTTCGACACCTCCACTGGCTCCCTGTTAAATTCCGCATCAACTACAAACTTCTACTGCTCACCTTTAAAGCTATACATCAACTTGCCCCTTCGTATCTCACCGAGCTCCTCCACATACATAGATCTAGCCGGACACTTAGATCCTCCTTATCCATATCACTTACAGTTCCCTCAGCCCGCTTAATCACCATGGGTGCTAGAGCTTTCAGTTGCTCTGCTCCTCGTCTCTGGAACTCTCTCCCACCTGATATCCGCAATATTACTTCACTGGACACTTTTAAATCACAACTAAAAACTCATCTGTTTAGGTCTGCTTACAGCTCCTAGTTTGTGTTTTATCTTGTATTTTTTGTTTTATATCACTGAATGTTTTATGTTTTAATTGCTGCTATATGTACGGTGTCCTTGAGAGCCCTGAAAGGCGCCTATAAATAAAATGCATTATTATTATTATTATTATTATTACATGCAGATTCAATCACGAGAAACCTGATTTTGAGGTGAGAAAGTAAATTTCTGAATCAAGACTATATTTTGTTTAGTACTTATACTATTGCCAATAAAACCATATGAATTATATTACATTAAACTGTAGTTTTCAGGTAAATTGTGATGCATTTTTCTCCTGTGAATTTCAAATCACCTTGCTAATACAGCTAGTTAAACACTGGCTGACAGGGGTGGGGATGGTTGTAACAGCTTTAAAACGTGTTACAGCCACACACACAGGTTATTATTTGACCTACATGTTCTTTACACAACACAACAGAAGAAAACAAACGCGGAATAAACTCAGTGTAAGTGACCAAACAACAGAAAAAAGAAAATCAAGAAACAAAAGAAACGCGGAATAAAAATCAACGCGAGGTAAGTTTACAAAGGGAAACAAAAACCGCCGGGGGAAGAACCGGCTTGCCAATCTAAACGGCAAAAATAATACCTTCCCTAAACGATCAGAGAGTAAAACTAGAGAAAAAATACAGCGGGGAGAAAACTTGAGAAAGACCCAAATGGGCGCAGAAGTGAACACACTTGAACAATAGAGAAAGAAGAGAGAGACGACAAAAACCATGGGACTGCTCGAGAGAAAACAAACAACTCAGCAAAGAGACGTTGCAGCGACCCTCCCTAAGATGGGAGCAAGGCAGCTGAACGTCATCTTCGTTGATTGCGTCTACGTGACGTAGACCGCGAGCGCCCTCTGGTGGTCACGGGCGGGGCAGTGCTGGGGCCTGCCCTAACAGCATGGTGTGGCCTCTGTTTTTGCTTCTTTTGTCTATTTGTTACAACTTACCCCAGCATGTGTTACAACCAGTTTTGGGAACGTTACTTTAAAAAAGTAATTAGTTATAGTTACTCACTACTTGTTCAAAAAAGTAACTGAGTTAGTAACTGAATTACTCTATAATAAAAGTAACTCATTACCAGGGAAATTAACTATTTGCATTACAGTTAAAAATGGTTATATGCCAATGAATAAGGATTTTTTGAAAAAGCAGTTTTCACAGTCAGTTGAAATGAGTAGATCAGCGGATCGGAGTTAAAGTAATCAGGGTCGCTCAACTCTGAGTAGGTTGACCCAGACAGAAGCGCGTTCACGCGTAACTATGAAAGGCATTCTTAATGGATCGCAGATAAATAGGATTTATCATGGACTTAAACGCGAAAATCAGCCGAACATCGTATTTCACACCACTGTAGCTTGAAGTATTAATGACTGCGTATGCAAAATATTTAGATATTATTAAACGTAAATGTAATACTGCGGTAGCTGCTAGAGAAAGGCAGTCAGCATGTCAAAAAATTGCCAACAGAGTTAATGCGTGAGTGAAAATGATATTTTTATATTTAGCAGAAGGGTGCGATTATATTATTATTTTCTCCACCTTTATAATACTGTATTGAGTTTTTAAATATTTTTTTATTGAACACTTACTAATTCCAGGTCTAATCTGAGTGGTGTGAAAAACACATGGCATCAGATATAAGAATATTGTACAAAGTGGTATGGCTGTACATAACTATATCTTATTCTTAAAATATAAAATATATTTATTTACAGGAAAATGAAATAATGAAACATAACAGTGAATTTGACTGTAATGTATATTAAAAGGTTACAGGGTGGATGGTGGGGTGGGTGGTGGTGCATGATTTAATGTGGAAAGCAGTGATTGCAGATGGAGTCTCTGACAACTCCACCATCTCTGTTGTCACCCACATGCATGTAAGGTTCCTCGTCTGTGGGCATGTCAGAGATGGTAGGCTGTCGCTCTTCCTGGATGGTTGCAATGTTGTGTAATACCACATATGCCATTATTATGTGGCACGCCCTATCAGGGATTACTCTGAGCCCCTTCAGGCACTGGAACCTGGCCTCGAGGATTCCTAGGGTCATTTAAATTCTTGCCCTGGTTTTGTTGTGGGCCTGATTGTAGCGGGACTGTGGTCCAAGTGCAGGAATCTGAATAGGGAGTCATAAGGTAGGCCTATAGGACAGGCAGGGATACCCTCTGTCTCCATGAAGGAGGCCGTCATGTCCTATATCACACTAGGGTTTGCAATGATTTAACTATTACACTGCAAGTGAACAACTAGCAAAACTACCACAGGCCTACTCTGTTCAGATTTGTTGTACAGTGTGGAATCATACACGGATCCTGGCCATCTGGCTTCAACATTTGTGACGAGGTGGGAAGCATCACATATGATCTTGATGGGAAGAACGGTCAGTTACAATAGCTACGTTATTTTTGTTACCATTAAAGATAAGTATTCATTAAGGATTATAAAGGTTAGTACCTGTACATTAATGCTATGGATGAATTTTCATGTTCTAATGGTGCTGGAATAGGTAGCATATGTAGGTTCCATCAATACAGCCAATCACTCTAGGAAATCCTTAAAATGTAAATGGAATGAAATTCATTATATATTGCCTCTCCTTTGCTTAATTTATTTATTGTCCGTGTGAATTAAAGACAAACCAATGATGCTGTGGAATTCCTCTTTGATGTCCATAACTGGCTTAAGCCCAGGAAACACCACAAAACCGGCACTAGTCAATTTAATGCCGGACATAGTTTTCGGACAGACCGACATACAGTAGCTTTGCTGACAGATTCCGCATCTCCTACACTAAACTTCCACTAGCAAAAAACGAAGAATTTAGGGCTGATCGGCGATGTGTAATATTTGAAATGTTATTATAATAATAAAGTTATTGGTGTAAGTAATGGATTGTGCTGAAAACGATAACGTTCATTAAAAAAATAATCCGAAAATGATAGTAGGCCTATGTCTATTCGGGGTTTTATAAGGCGTTCCCGACGAAGAACTCAGCGAATAAACTGAGTTTCAATATCCACATGATCTTCGAGGAAAGGACACGTCATGATGACGTGTTTGTAACTCTGGGTCAGGTCCAAGTTAACCTGCCAGCGAGCAGGTTAGCTTCAGAGCATAAGTTGCTATAGTAACTGACTCCGGTTCTCTCTAAGCTCGGTTTCTGGAACGGAAAACCTTGAGTTTCCGTGAACTCTGAGTTAACTTACCCGGGTTTTCTCGCTTAACCCGCTTCTTGGAACACCCCCCTGGTCTGTTCACAACAGATGTAAACTTAACAATAAAACTTCTATTCTTAATTAAATAAATCAAATACCCAGTCTGGTAGACATTCAGGAACTTCAAGTATTTTCTTAAATAATGTTTATATCGCCACTTTGAAAATGCTATTTTTTCTTTGGCTTGCTCCTGACTCGCCATTTCTGCCTCTTCTCCGTTTGTGTGCTTCGGCGCGCGTGTAAAAACACTGGCTCTGATTGGCTACCATAACGCTGCCTTAGCCAATCGCTTACTGACTTGTTAAGTTAAACTGTGACTCTAGCCTGGGCAGCGGTCCGCTCTCATTACTGTTAGTATATCAATATATAGTAACGCACCGCTTTTAATGACCAGTAATGTCAACGGCATTGTAACGACAGTAAAAGTAATTAATTATATTATCCCGTTACTGACAAAATGATGCCGTTATTTTTAACGGCGTTATTCGCAACACTGGTTACAACCTACCCCGGTAGTGGGGTAGGTTGTAACAAGGGAACACCTTGTATTTGACATCAACTCACGACGGCTGTGATATTTCAATTGAAGTTTGAATTGGTGCCATTTGTAGTAAACAAATGGGTGTACTTTGTATAAAAGTTTGAGAAGTCTAGCTCAAAAATTCAGTGAGTTACAGGTGCTGAAGCAAAAAGTGTTACAACCATACCCAGTCTCCCCTATCTAGCCCTTTTAGGGACTCTGGGGGGAGGCACTGTTTGGTGCACTTTGGGGAGAAACAGAAAGTAAAAGTTAAATTACTGACACTCCATTCCACACAGCTCCATTCCTTGTTATACAAACTAAAATATACAGTAAACCTTCTATCCATTTCTGTTGTCACCACGAAAATATTTTCTGTTTTGTCCCCCGCTCCCCATGTCCTGTTTTTCCAATTCCCGTGCAGCTGTCCACTTCCGTGAGTCTTCCAACCACACATATTACACGGATAAGGCGACATAATGTTCTAGTTCTGTTAGTCTACCACTTAATGTGAAACAGCAAAACATTTTAGGCCGTCAAACGATGGACACAACGTACGGGACATGCCTGTTAACAGCCGTAGACCTTTAATGAGACGGTGTCCCTGTCACTCATTTATGGGGGTGGAGGGTTGTATTGTTATACGATTAAAATTACAGTAAGAACTATACCAAGAAAGTAAAAAAATCAATTCATAACATTAATTTTCATTGCATTTACTGCCAGAAATTTAAGACCAATCAAACATACCAGTGAAATTATTTTGTTCTTCTTCTCGGACTGCAGTTTGGTATCGGTAGATCTTTCTCCAAATAGTTTAGTTTCTCGCTGTGTTAATCTATAGCTCACAATCCAGACTTCCGAAGAAACTTGTAGAACATGTTTGGCAGAACTGACACAGATCTTCTTCAGGTAAAGGGGCGTTCTTTGTCTCATATTACAAAATCTCAACTGGTGAGTGGATTGTTGGCTGCATCATTTTCCGTAGTTGCTGTAATTGCTGGTTTTTTATATTTGGTTGCCCACATGACAAAACTAAACATGTTTATACCTGTTCATATTAACCACCACTTTCCTGCTGACTTTGCTTCCTCATGCCATGTTTCTTAGAACCAACGCAGGACTCACACACACACACACACACACACACACACACACACACACACACACACACACACACACACACACACACACACACACACACGTCAGAGAATCCCTTTGTCTGCAAAATAAAGAGCCTCCATACAGGCTGTGTGCTGTTGTGTAAGGAGAAATCCTTCTAGTCCCACTGTCTTGCGACCCAATTTTGTAACGCACAGCAGCCAATGTCACTCACACAACAAGGCAAAACATCTCACACTTTTTGGAAAAAGCAAACACTACAACAAAAACTCTTGCAACTCTTGCCAAAACCATGTTATTGCACCCAAAATCTACACACATATCAGACAGTTAGCCTTTCCCATATGACAACTACACACTAATGTGACAAATGGAAATCACTACCACCTCTGGTTGGCGACCATCT
The DNA here is from genome assembly GCF_052324685.1 of Brachyhypopomus gauderio. NCBI lineage: Eukaryota > Metazoa > Chordata > Actinopteri > Gymnotiformes > Hypopomidae > Brachyhypopomus > Brachyhypopomus gauderio. The sequence continues at coordinate 25,110,795 of NC_135218.1, read as the reverse complement.
CCATGCCAAAAAGAACTCAACAGCAATGGAGAGTTTGGTGGAGGTGAATCACAACAAATCGTGGCTGTTCAGTGAACCAGTTTGTACTTGAGCAACTCGGTGCTAACTGTTCTGTGTGATTGCTGCTGCCATGCTGCCAGGAACTCTAACAATGGTACAGTTAGATATTGGTATATCATGGTACCTATGATATTCATTACAGTATTGTACAACAGTATAAAATAGCCATCATCTCAATGCTGTGTGGCACAGGACAATGAAATACAGTATCAGTGAATGGATAGCAGAGCTTGCTTGCATGAATGAATTGCGCAGTTGTTTCACACTGTCACTGGCCCAGTCCGGGTAGACTCACTGGATGGATGTTGCTGATGGTGTCGTTGGTTGCTTTGACCATATTACAGTAACGATAATCTCTTTCTGTTCTGAGATGGATAGCCGTTTTGGTCCCCCAGCAAGGGGTAGTCTAGTAGTACAAAAACATGATGTAGTATGTATATAAGATAGTTCTAGTTAACTATTCTAATTTTGAAATGTCTGTACAGTGTAGCTTACAGTAGTGTACATTAGGTTGGACCCTTTGCCTTCAGAAAACCCAGCACATGGTTGACCACATGGTCAACCAGAGTGGCTCTGATTTCATGCTGTCACGGTACAGCGGCCCCCTACCGGTCATCTCTGTCCACAGTGGCAGTTGTCATTGTTGTCGTGGTTGTTGTGTACGTCCCTCAGGTGGGCGGAGCCCACAATCCGTCTCACCTGAGGGACGTTTCTTTGCCTATATATGTCTTGTCTTTGTACCAGTTGACCGCTGGTCATTACATCTTTAATTTGGATAAAGTCACGGGTTTTTGGTTTGCGCACTTTTCTATTAAACCATACATTTTCCCTGAGACTTGGCATGATCGCTTCTATTTTATTTCGCTCACCCTGCCCGTCACACATGTGTTATGGTTGCTCATCCTCTTCCTCATTCTCGTCCTCTTCATCATTATCTATATGCAGCATTGGACTCCATTGATGTGTAATCCAAGATTTGCAACTTGTGTCTTTATAGGGATTAGGCTTTGATGTCTAAAGATTTGTAAAACTTAGCTAGAAGTGTTGTAACCTGTGAGGACTGGGCTTGGATTTTGTGTGTAGCAGTTGCATGGCAGTGTTTTCCAAAAGAAACACATGGTTTTCAGTTTTGAATATTGTGAATTATGTAAAGAACTATGTTTAATGTTTTTCAAAAAGTGTGTTTAAGAATTTCTTAATGAGTGTAAGGCAGAGAAGGTGCTTAACGTTTAGTGCACCAGATCAGTAGATAGGCGACATGGGTTAATATTTTCAAATATTGAATGAATGTTTCAATTTATATAGCGCCTTATCTAGATACCCAAGACGCTTTACAATTGTTAACACAGCTATGTTACAGACAACCAATCACACACCGGCGAGAAGCGGCAGCCAATTGTGCACAGCGTACTCTATCCACAGCCCCCTGGGGGACTGAATGGGGTGGAGGAAGGGGAGAGAGGACAGACCCTAGTGGCAGCGCACCATCCACCACTGGGCACACAAGCACACATACATTCATGCACACACACTCAGACAACAACTTATTTTTTTATTGAACAGAGAGAGACACAGACACACACTCAGGGAGAGACACAGACTCAGGGAGAATTTGTCTGGGACTGCCAATTTACCTAACCTCCATGTTTTTGGACTGTGGGAGGAAACTGGAGATCCCGGAGGAAACCCACGCAGACATGGGGAGAACATGGAAACTCCACTCAGATAGGGACTTGAACCCAAGACCCCAGTGCTGAGAGGCAAACATGCTAACCACCAAGCCACCATGCTGCTAAATTGTGCGATAAGGTATAGCATACACATGCACAATAATAATCATCAGCCTTGTAAATATTTAATTTAGTTTTTTGCAGACGCTAAGGGGTTAACATTATTTGTGGCACATATATATATATATATAACACACACACACCCACCAGTGGTTACACTCCTTTATACCAACTGTAATTACAAAGGTCACTCAGATTACCACCCAACACATTTATTAACAATGCCATTAACACAAAATCAAGTTATGGTAATATGTGATATGAAGAGATTTACACCTGCCATATATGAATAGTCATTAAGACACAAACTGAAAACACACCCTAGATTAAAAACTGAAATAATATAAAATATTCTAAAGGAGACTGTATGTGTGACAGCTGGAGAACAGTATAAGTCAGACGAGTGCAGACCTGGGTCGGGCTGCATGACAGCATGGAGACTTTGTTTACTTGATTTTGTCCAGATCAGGTTCCAGATCAGATGTCATGTGGGCCTGTGGTTTACGTCGGTTTGTGGATTTGGGATCAAAAGCATCTGTAAAAAGATGGGCATTCAATATGTATTCCAACTTTTATGTGAAGACAGGATGCAAGTTTAGGAGGTGGTTTTAATAACACAAAGGGGAAAAAACAGTAAACATGCACAAAAGGGAAAACCAAACAAACAAAAAAAAATTTAACTAATGAAAGCAACAAAGACCAACAGAAGAATCCACATGGTGCTAGTCACCATGGGAACCACGATGCTGGGAGGTGAATTGTAACAATTATGGCGCATTTCCACTAGGGCCTGCTTGGCGCGGTACGGTTCGATACGGGTCGCTTCGCAACGGAACGGTACGGTCGCGTTGTGTTTCCATTACAATGGTGAACCACCCCAATGTGGGTGGAGTCGCTGTTGGCGCGCGGGTTGTAGTGTCGTGACATCATTTGTATGCGACCACAACACCGGCACAACACCCCTTAACAAATAGCATTATTGTATCTTATTTATCTTTATCTTCATTATTGTATGTGGTTGCTCTAATTATTGATAATAATTTGGTATTACTCAAACAGGCTGAACACACCCTGCATAAAAAGCATCAGTCATACAATCAAATGAAATCAAACTTTATTATGAAATATAGATATTTAAAGTACAACATATGTAAATAATATAGTTATAGTTTTAAAAAGTGCAAAAAGCAAATATATACGTATAGCTTTATATGAAATAAATATTTATAGTACTACAAGCAACATTTTGTGTGCTTTTACTGGCGTCTGTCTCGCATGGTGTTCACAAGTTCGCCAAGCACCCCGAGGAAAGCCCGGTTGAAGGAAACATTTTCCGCCAACTCCGCTCGCCTCGTCAGTGGAAGGGGAATCTTGAACGTAAAAAATAACAAATATTAAACACAAGCATTCCCGTGAAAGCAACAACAATATAGCGTAACTGCACAAAATGTGTAGCACGTCATCGCTGCTATGGCTACAGCTAACTAGCAACTAGCAAGGCTAAGAGCTAGCTATTGTACAGTAGTAACTGTGGTGGTAACATTAACTACAAACACAGCTCTAAATTCCTGCGTTTACAATAGATGCGTTCATATTACGTTCATATTACATCTTTTACGAGCCTAGTAGTAAAACTGTGAAATCACAATACACTCACCATTCTCCGTGGCCTCCAGCACCGACATCGCCGTGTCCAGCACGTTTTCTCTTCCGTTACTGGCTGGCCGGTGACCGTATATGACATCCATTTGCTGGAACCATTTCCAGTCTTTGCGGTTTGCTCCGCTGCGTCCGTTATGGTCCTTCACCGCCCGGTAATCGCGTTAAGCTTTTTTAGCTTGGACCGACCGGCACTGCTGAACGGACCGCTGGTAGCCATGAGTGGCCATTAGCGCGGAAACCTCGCTAAAAACCTTTACATTTCTAGTGGCCCCGTCCAGTTCACCCTGGATTTTTTTATCGCTGATTATTAACAGAAAGGTTTGTACCTCGGCGTTTGACCAGGGAACAGACTTCGCTCCTTGGGTTTTAAAAATGGCTGAGGAGTCCATAGCATAGCGGAGGAGTCGCTCTCCTGACGCAACCTGTGACGACACTCCCTGGCCAATCAGTGTCATGCTGTTCCTCCACGTCACAGAACTGTACCGCTTCGGAACGGTTAGAACCTCAAGCGAGTCGGTACGAAAAAAGTACCCAAAGGGGCCGGCTAAACGGGTCCTGGTACTAATGGAAACACTCACAAACCGTCGCGAATCGAACCGTACCGTGCCAAGCAGGCCCTAGTGGAAATGCGCCATTAGAATTTCCAGCCCTGGAAAGCAGCAGTTACACCCTCAACCTGCTCTATAGGACATGCGTTATTACATGACTCTTTACTGTTGATGTTAGATGAAGTGATTTAGTTCAAAAACACAAAGGGTGCAGTGCAGGCCGTTCTCTGGGCTGAAAATATGAAACACTCACACATACAGTACAGTAACCTTCAGTTTGGACATTACTGTACACACTTCATGTCTGTCACATCTAGCTTCATCCTCACACGTCAATCATGTCTTGTTTCCTTGTTCCATGTGCTCATGTTTACATTTCCCATGTGCTCATGTTTACATTTCCCATGCACCCTTAAAAATGCTGGGTTATTTAAACAACCCAGCTGCTACATTAGTGAACTTGGGTCAAAAATATGGGTTATTTTTCCGTTTGTTGGGTCATTTTAAACAACCCAGCACTGCTGGGTTAACAGTGCGAACGTGAAAGGGAACATGCACGTAACGTAACGCCCTGGACGCCTGTTTCCCGCCCAACACCGCTTCCCTCCCACTGGAAGAGGCTCTGGCAGCAAGACCACAGCCGAAAGAAAAACCTATTCATCTTACATTTTTGCCCAAATATATTGATTATAAGCTAGTCACAAGATATCTTGATTAATTTCCCTCACGTATTGAGGTAAAAAAAACATTATGAGCATTAGGTAAAACGTAAATTAGCATGTTAGCTAGCTAATGTGCTAATTTACGTACGTTTTACGTAATGCTTATAATATATTTTTCTTTAACCTTAATTCGTGAGGGGAAATTAGATGTTAAGCGTTTTGCCTGGGCTAAAATAACAATTCCACGCAATTGTCCGTCGAACGAGTAGCGACCGAAGTTTTAACTAACTAACCTACCGTTAGCTAGCTAGCTTTTATTTTACACGGAAGCTAGGAGGCTAATACCCACTAGCATCAAACTATTTCTAAACCACATTTTCTTCAAACCACAGCCTTTACATACCACAGAAAATACTAATGTTTTTTATATTGACAATTTACCATTTTATAAGGAACACAGACGTTGTGAGGCGGCTAGTTATCTTAAACATAGCTAGGTTACCTAGCTACATTGTTAAAAGAAAGAGGCTCCGTAGTGGAAAGCGCAGACTTAGCTCTGTGGAGAACCCTGTAACTAGTAGTTGTCATCATACCAAGGTTTTGGGTAACTTGTCTTGCTGATTTTAATGTGTTCCTCTATTAGACAGTATTGTCAGAATGGCATTATCACTGTAGAATGGCTGGTGTGTTTTGGAAAATCGAACAGTTTGTGACTTGCTATTTATGCTACAGTTCACATGTTTGGTTCTGCTGTTAAGTTTTCATTAAAGTACACTAATTAGCCAAAACTTCAAAACCACCTGTCAATGGAAGAGATAGGTCAAGACAGGAAAAGAATAGTCAGTTCTTGTTGGAAGCAGGAAACATGAGTGAGCGTAAGGATCTGAGCCATTAATTGCTGTAAAGATTAATACTAGCTAATATAGCTGATTTGTGTAAACCTACAAATTTAGTTTCAGGTGAATGTGTAGAATATAATTATTTTATCACATTGTATAATGCATGACTTTGAAGGACTTTGCTGATGAGAGGACAGTGGCGATGACGGAGCGGTTAAAAAATAACATCCGACCCCTTAACCAAGTAGAAGAATACATGAAGCAGACAGCCATCCACAGAGCTAAGTAGATAAGGGAGCATGGGTCAAAGACAGTGGAGGAGATCGAAAGAGAGTATCCACGTCTTCTGGATACTTCAGGAAAGATAGGATATGCAAACTCAGAATGCACTTGATAGTAAGTCAGAATTACTGAATGTTATCTGTAATTTACTTGGAAAAGTAATTGAATTAAAATTGTCTACAGATTGCTCAGGACTTTGCCATTCTACACCCAGCCTGTGCTGGGAAGCTTGCAGAGAAGTGGATGCCTGTGTGGACTAGCAGCATTAGACCTGAGAACCTAAGAACTAGTAAGTACACTTCAGCCAATTTAGCCATTCAGTTTAGACAACAAATCAGCTCATAACTCAGTCGACTGCCCTTATAACTGCCCTATACTAAACTAAAAAAGCGGAAAAGTTACATCATGGTGAGAAACTAGACTGCTACCTCAAATTAACAGCAGTTTTAACAGTTTCTCACTTTGATGAGGTTTTTATTTTTCTGTTGAGGGTGTAACATGTCAAGCCAACTAATTGAATTAATATCGATTTGTTGTTGCAGTTGTAAACTATCAAACGCAAATGGTAATTTAAAAAGAAATGCATCACTAAAATGTGTCACATTAAAAGCTAACAGGTTTCTCTCTAGACTAAATTCTATAGTTGTTACATATGCAAACATTTGACCGATGTCAGCTGATGCTCAGTGTTACAATAATCAGTTTCAAATTGAAGGACAGAAAACTTAGATTAGGACATCCCTGATCAAAGTGGATTATTTCATCATGTTAGAATTAAGGTGTAAGATAATAGTATGTTTCAATTTTTATGTTTACAACAGATTGGGACTAATATGGTGGAATACGTGTCCGAGGCCACAAGACCATACCCATTTGTTTTGGCTCTAGGTGTGTACCGACATACCAATGTGCAGTATTTGTATGTACAATGCAGATTTCATGTGTCTTAATTTTTGTTTTTGACTTTTATTTATAATTATTTAGATTCTTAATATTTGTTTACTCTGTTTTGCTCTCCCCTTGCTGCTGTAACTACATGGGACTAATAAAGGATTATCTTATCATAGGTGATGATCAGCGTTGTTCCCAGTGTTTTGCGGTCATCAATGGACAAGCTATGGAGCAGAGCACACTCATGGGAGCCGTTGATGTGTGTTAAGGCGTTCTTTGTATTTGATAGAAACTACCCCCGACAGTGTTCTTCAGTGTGGGAGTTTCTGCAGACTGTCGTTTATGAACTACCAGGTCAGGAATCTCCCTCCATAAGACTCTTGCGGGCATTTATTTTTGCCACAGATCAGTGACGGCTCCCAAAATGGCGCCATGTGTGTGTTACCTGTTTATTTCTTTTGTCTTTCTTTTGTCTATTTTTATTTTTGAGAAATTAATATTTTGAATGTTTTTGAATATGTTGAATGTTTTGAATATGAATTATGTTTGCTGTTGTTGTGCTTGCTGCTGTTGTTGTTATTGAGAAATGTTCTTTATATAATAAATGTAATTATTATAATTATTGTTGGTGCTTAAAAGTGGTATTTTTTTAATTGTAAGAATATATAATATGTAAAGTATGTGTTAAGGTAATGTCTAAATTATACATTTAAAAGTAATCAAAATACAACCCAAACTTGGGTTCAATTAACCCAGCATTCTAGTTAAAATGACATAGCATTTAGGTTAAATGCTTGACCCAAAATGCTGGGTCAAATTAATAACCCAATGTGCTGGGTCAATTCTACCCAATGCTGTGTTTGTCCAATATTGACCCAGCGCTGGGTTGTGAAAATAACCCAATTTGGGTCAATTTCAACCCAATGTTTTTTAGAGTGTGTGCTCATGTTTACATTTCCCATGTGCTCATGTTTACATTTCTGTTGGTCCTTCCTGTCTATTTGTAACCACGCCCCTTGTTATTGTAACGCGGCCCCCTCGAACACGTCGGTGTCGCGCTGGTTTTGAGGTGTGTAGGACTCAAGTGCAAACCCACAACTAATAAACGCCAAAACCGGCAAACGTGAACCTCCGCGAATGCGGGAAAACCAAAACAAAAACCCCGAAGGGAAAAACAGCTCAATGCTACGGAGGAATCTCGACGTAACAAAACCAGGTAAGTAAACAACAAAAAATACGCGGATAATAATCAACGCGTCAATACAACGAAATAACGGAGGAAAACCAAAACTACACGAACAGCTCAACGTGTCTAAAAGTAAATAAGAGACGAGGGAGGGGAGATGAAGCTTAGTTACAAGACCTCGAACTTCTACTTGGGATACCTGTCGGTCTGTCAACCAGAACACTGGTAGACAAACCAACATAGAAATAAGGGGAAAAAAGAAACAACAGCGAAGAAGACAGAATAAAGAGAAAAAGACTGAACACTCAGGGAGAAAAAACTAGAGAGCAGGCGAATGAAACGCAGAGAGGGAATAACAGCGAGAGACAAATGGCTTGGGCTGTGAGCGTAAAGACAACAAACAACTTCAGCAATGGACTGCTGAAGTTGCTCACTTTAAGTAGGCTGCAAACACCTGTAGCCTATTGCGTCTGATTGCCCCCAGGCCTAGCTCGCGGGCTCCTCCTAGTGGCGACCGGAGGAGTGCACCTGGGTCCAACCCTGACAGTTAACCATCATTACCTGTTTCTTCTTTGGTTCCCTTGTTATCCCAGTGTATTTAAGCCCTGTGTGTTTGGAGTTTTCTTGCTGTTCATTGTTTTGTGTGCAGCCCCTGTTGTTACAGTGAGTTATTCAAGTTACAGTGTACAGTTTTCTAGTTAGCTTTAGTGTGGTTCACGTGTTTGTATCTTCAACCCTGTATCATTTGTGTTAGTGTTCTTATTATATAGTTTACAGTTTGCTTGTGTTGTATGTTTGGTTCATATCTATTGTCTGTTTAGTTAATGTTTGTAGTAATCATGTCTGAGCCTGTAGTTCGTGTTAGCGGTGTCTCGGGTTTGGATCTGACCTTGGACTGTGTCTGTAATTTGACTCTGGATGTCCTATTAAATCTCCCTCGTGTTAGCGTTTGTGTCTGCCCTCTAATCACACACCGCCGGTGCCATTAAAATGTCCATCTACGTTTTTTGTGTTACTGGCGATTCTCCAACTGGCGATTTTTCAGCTGTTTTTACAGTAGGCTATGAATTTATTAATGTTAAAGTCCTTTGTGGGGGTCCTGGGATACTCACCGTGGACTCATCACAGCAGGTGGCCCTGCAGCCAAACGCTGAGATGCAGATGGAGATGATGAACTGAAGCAGTGAGAACAGTAGAAGAACTCCACTGATTCCATTGGACCGACTCTGGTACATGGTGGAACAGTAAAATAGAAACAATGTGAAGAAAATTATATATTGGTGTCACAGACACATAACAATGTCTGTTCTTTGATTATGGTTGTGAGCATCTTTCTGTGTGGTTAATAAAAAGCCAGCACAGTGGAGTGAAGCTTAAGGTTTGTGTTTTTGGGTAATAATGGGACATTTTCTAAGGTTTCAGCATTGCTCCAAAAATATATTAAATCTGTGTTTTAAAGTCCATATTTTCCAACAACAGAAAAGTGTCAAGGATTCAGACACTCACGATAAACATCTGACATTGCCAGTAAGCTCGATCACATTGAAGTAAAACAAAGTCCGCAGAGAATAGAATGATGGCTGTTCCAGAAAATACAGCACTGACCACATTCATGCCCAGGGATCCTTTCAACTGGTGAGAGGAACAGCAGGTTTACAGAGTAACAGTTTAAATGATTGTATGACACCATAAATGTAGAGTGTTTACATACCAAACAGATGTGACGTTTGTTCTCTGCTGCCACAGTTAGGGATCCAGCAATAATGTACTGGAAGGATAAAAGGGGGAATACAATGAGATATTCAACAAGAACTGGGAGACATTTTAAATTAGAAATTTCTTACTGAGATTTTTAGTTTCAATCCTGGTGCCAGTTTCCATTTTAGTGCCCCTACAGCTCAATCCAGCTCAAGAACAAGTGAGGATCTCAAGAGCCGGACGAGAAGAGTAGGGAAAACTGGGAAAACTGGAAACCATTCAGATCGTGACCCCCCAGGATTGGAGAAGAAAAATCCCTCATCTGTTTAATGCTACTTGCTTAAAATACAACAAAGAAATTCAGAGCTTACAGTTACAGAACACCAGTAAACACAACCACTGATCACAGAGATAACCACTGCATAGAATGTGGTCACGATGCCAAACAGTATTGTCGTGATCCCGATCATGATTTGGACAATCTGCCAGGACAAAGAAGAAATTTTATTGTTACATTTGCCTTTTTTGTGAGAATTGGTTAGGAATTGTGCACATGTTCTTAAAAGCAGTCAATACTCTAATAAGATATAAGATGTCCCTCATGGCAACACAGACTACATCTGAAATGAATTAATATTTCTATAAATAAATTATTATTAGTATGCCAACAACCAAGCTTTGTCACCCTCAACACTGAATTTATTGTATTTTTCTGCTGGCCATCTATATGAAACTGCCATTTTGTTGTTGTTGCCTCTTATTACTTTGTTTATGACAATACTGGCACCCACAGGTCTGTCATAGTTGTAGCAAAGTTCAACATCATATATATATATATATATATATATATATATATATATATATATATATATATATATATATATATATATATATATATATATATATATATGATGTATATAGGCTGAACACATGAAATATCTTACCCCCAGTGCTTTTGGCTGCACCTTCAGAAATTTTTCAAACCGGCCTGGCTGGGAGCCTACGTTTCCCACATAGCCCACGTTGACTATGTTTCCCACGTTGCCATCTGGCAAAACAATGGGCATTCCGAGGGTGAGGATGGGCGGTGCAGATGTAGCTCCGTGTTGCTGTGCTACAGCTGGAGACACATGTGTGGGGCTCCCATGGTTAATGGCTGGAAAGCTGCTTCCCACGTTACTGGCTGACACTGCACCATAGGACATACTTAGAGATGTTTCACCTGTCACAAATCAAGTTTTCCACCATTACCACATGCCATTAACAATCCATCCATACCAGCTGAAATAACAATTCCTGTTTTCATGCATTCGTTCCATTGAAAAAAAATATCAGTAGACTAATGAGGGGGGGGGTCGCCCCCTCCCGCCAAGGGTGTGAAAATTTTTTAAGTTACAGGTGCCCGCAGGTGTGTTTTAGCACATTTTCACAACTAAATGAACACTCTCAACACCCTAGGTTTCCGCACCACCAAATTCTTATTTAAGCAAAACATATCACCATTTCTAACTTAACACAATGATACATTAGCATTTAACTTGTTCGTTAGATAGAACGTCAACATGTAAAAGTAAATCCCAAAATTGCAAATCTAATGCCTCGTATAAACAGTTAACTACAGTGGCTTTCTCACTGAATAGTCATAGAAATTGCCACAATGGATCTGCAATCACGTCCTTTGATGCAACAAATCGTGTTTGCGTGTCAGTGGCAGACCGATGATTGCCAGCCACAGTTTGGCATACTTTGTCGGAAGAACTGAAGAACTACAAAATAATGTAAAAACAATGCAGGTTTGTTTGATTACGATTCCCTATTCATCTTGTCCTGTGTTTTCACTACTGCTACGCATTAGTTATCATAGGCTGACGCTGATGCATGCATGACTGCATGTTTTGCCTTCAAAGTTAAAAATAATGGAAATTGCACGTATTGATCATAAACATATCTTGCTTAACTGTAGACGATTGTATCACCGACCGCAAAACAGAAAATATATGATCAAAAAAATGATCATATCCCCATCATTGTTGCTGTATAGGTAGGAATATAACCTGACAGGTAATGAAGTGGAATCCCAGGCTATACTCGTGAAAAAGTGAAATTAATCGAACCAGTGAACAGAACAAGATACAACTGCATAACAGTAACAAAACTGCGCTAAACAGAGCAAACCGACATGTAGGGTGCAGTATAGCTAACTACGTGACTCAGTCGTCTAGCGTGACTTGGCTAAGACAAGAGCGCATACACTTTAGATGCCCTGGGACCTGGCTAAGCTAACTAGTCGAGCTACTGCAGTCCAGTCCTGACTCAGGACTGCTGGGATGAGAGTATAGTGTATAAATCACAGGAGAAAATATGCTTCATGCTACTTACTTGTTGGTAACACAGAAATTTGAAATGGAGCATAAAGTTTGCGTCTGACCATAGCGCGCGACTCCGCACACTGCGCGCAAACCTATGCAAATGTATACTTGGCGTGATATGTGGTAGTATGAAGAAACACCCCTCATAAACGATGAATTTTAATGTTGCTTTGTGTTCTAGGTTTGAAAAGTTTTGGAATTTTTGCTCAAGTACTTGAAAATGCTTGAAACTGTAACTATTTAGTTTAATTAACAACAAATAGCTATCTGACTGAATTGATCGATTATTTTACGTTGTAATTCTAGGGCGAAACACGAGAGAACGTGAAGAGGTTAAGATTGGGCGTTTCGAGTATGTGTGTATTTGTATAAATATGTAACTTAATTAAGCTGAAGGTGCTGGAAAATATTGAAAATGGACCTTCACAGTTCCATACAAGTGCTTGAATTTCACCTTGTAAAAGGTGTAGGAACCCTGCAAACAGGACTTTGTTCACTGCGCTGAAGCGATTGCGTCATTTTTGCCGCGCGGACCCTCGTGCCGGTCGCGACACGTCAAGTATAAACCTAGCCAGACGTAACAGTCTCAGCAAGAGCAACATCCAGGGGCGACGCGTCCCCCCCCTGTTAAAACAAGTGGGGGGATGGCGTCCCCCTGCCTCCCCCCCCCCACTCCCCTGTTAATGAGTTACATTTGTATTTCAATATGTATTTCAATTCTTCAGTTTTCAAAAACATGACAACAAATCTACGCACATAGATAGGGGTGGATAGGCACTTGTAGATCAATTGTTTAATATAAACTGGATAATCCAGAATCGAGACGACAGGACAAACAGCAAAAAGCACTGACACGCAGACAGACGACCAGAGTTGTATAGTAACGAAGTAGAACTACTTCACTACTGTACTTAAGTACTAAAATGCTGTATCTGTACTTTACTGGAGTATAATTTTTTTCTCCTACTTCCACTTTTACTTCACTACATATTTTCCATCAGTTTAATACTTTTACTCCAATACATTTTTTACGTGCTGTATAGTTACTCGTTACAATTGTAAACATGTTAGCTGGCGCTGTCACCGGGTCAAGCGATCAGGCTGACAAGACGATCAGTCGCGTCTCTTTTACTCTGCTGCTGCCTTCACTGAACACTTGAGCTTCGTAATCTAGGTTCACTTGACACGTCGTGACGCAAAAATGACGCAATCGCGGTGGCTCGCCCATGCGCGTTGGCCACGGTGCGCGGTCGCGTTGCGAGGTCGTGCACCTCTCGATTTTTGTGCGTGCGAAGTTAGAAGGTGGAATTCATGCACTGGTAACAGCAGAAGAGCAGCATAAGTGCTGCATAATAAGCTTGTTGGCGTTTTAATGTACATATATTGGCACCTTCCACACCTTCAACATCGATTGATCGTGGCGGTGAGGGTGAGGAAGGAGACCACCCTGGCCCTACCTAGAGACAGTGTTTGCGTTTGCAGGAGTGAAAGTAAATTCCTATAGGATGAAGTGCCATCTCTGTCTCCCTAAAGAGTCTAAAGAGTGTGAAATATTGGCCTTCAAAAATTCACCTTCGAACTGTAAAAAACACATCAATGTAAGTTATAAATATAACGCACAGAAGACACACCAGCTTTAGCTGTCAGTAAGCGCTAGTTAGGTTAGATATCTTAGCTAACTAACCTAATTATGTTTATGAAGTGCTGCAGTATTCACTTAACATTAGCTGGCAATCATAAAGGCGATGTCACGCTGAGTTGTGTTTTTAGCAACAGTAAGCCGTGTCTCTTCAGGCTGACTAATCATGTGCCCATTTTTATAGTATAGTGTTTTTATAGGGTAAGGGCATTTATTGAGGGTAAACGCAGGGCAGTAGGCTCACCCTTAGAATCCGACGGATGGATTTTACGTCCAAAATACACCTAATTTTCTCAGCTAAATTAAGGCGAACTTGTACTTCTGCGCCAAACCTACGACGTAGTGGGACATAAGTTATCTGCTTTTTGTGTACAAAGTGTTAAGCCCAGTTTTTAAAGTTGCTACATGTTTGTACATACAGAGCACTTGTATTTGTGGTCTTTGACATCTTTGATTTGTAAGTGATATATAAAAACATTTGATAATCAAACTTTGACGGTTTTCTTTAATTAATTAAAAACACAATACTTGTACTTTTTACTTTCAGTACTTGAGTAATAAATTTTAGAATAAACTACTTGCAATACTTAAGTACAAAAAATGCTGAATACTTCTGTGCTTCTACTTAAGTAAAGTTTTTAAAGAACACTTCAACTTCTACTCAAGTCAATTTTTTGATAGAGTACTTGTACTTTTACTCAAGTATGGGTCTCTAATACTTTATACAACACTGGAAATGCAGGATAGAGTGAGATTGATTGTGGGCAAATCCATGATCACAGTCCATTAAACAGTCCAGGTTCAGATCAGGCAACAACACAGACACATAACCAATACCGACCAACATTGTTAAATCAAAAAAACACCAAACCAGAACTAAACAAGAACTTAGCGAAAATAGATAAGATATAAACAAACAATGTAATAATGTAACAATGTAATAATGATACGAACCTGCAACACAAGAGTACTTGGAAACATGGAAACTTGGAACATAGGGCTATGTGTAATCATTAGTGACGTGAAACTGGGGAAACGGGATATAAATACACAACGAAACAAGGAAATAAACTAGACATAAGTGAAATGTATTACACAAGGCGGAGATACAAATGACTACGTGTGGCGGAGAGAAACAACCAAAGCAAAACAAAGACAAGAATGTCGGACAGAGCCAGAACTTACCGAAACATGAAACAAGACTGGCTGATGGGTGCAGAGCTGAACATGAAATTGAAGAATCAAAATCAGTCAAGTTGATTTGTACAGATTTTTTAATACTCATGAACATTCTTGCCAAAAACAAAAAATGAAAACTTAAATTAAAAAAAAATGTATTTCAGATATTTAATTTCCAAAAGTAACATGAAAAATTTTTGACATAAATGTCAAAATATGATTAATTAAAGATACTGTGATGGGTGAGAGTGCAAACAAAAAAGACACGATCACACCAGTCTTGGGGGGGGGGGGGGGATTTAATGAATAACGTGTGCCAACGTAAAGCCCCTGACAAATCCAAATGAAGGATATTACCAGTATAACCAGTAAACAGTAACCAGTTGTCAAGCGATACAAAGACCAGACATATATAGACAGACAAATGACCCTCAGGTTTTGGGTTTAATGGGACACGCCCACCTGAGGGACAAACACAACATCACAACAGGATATGAAATACTGCCACTGCTGACACCATGACAGATACAGGGTTCATACACTTTTTTGACAACTAATTTCCATGACTTTTCTATGACTTTTCCATGACTTTCAGACAAATTTCAATGACTGTACATTCTCTAAACATATTTGTAGACACGAAAAATAAGAAAAAATCCAGGCTAAAATTCCACAGTATATCATCAATTAATGAAAAGACACATGGTTTAATTGAAAAAATAAACATTTACCGTATTTTCAATATCAATATAAGTCGCATCTAAGTTTTTTTTAATGGAAAATGTTGTAGCTATAAGCCGTATCCGGGCTAAAAGCCGGTGAGTTCCCTTTTACCGACGGGTCTGGTTAACGACGGACGGAGTTACGACCGACTTTTCTTAATTTCGCGCGGTGCGTGGAGGTGCAGTGGCAGCTCTGTGGAGTGTTGTGGAGTGTAGTGGAGTGTTGTGTTGTGTAGTGTTGTGTACGATAAGCTGAAGCAGCGCAGCCTCCACCGCAGCCCATCTCGGCAACGCGGTCGCTCTTTCTCACGCTGTACGCACGAGAACATTGTTAGTTTTTTTCTATTCTGTGTTTACGATCAAGGCGTGTCTAAATCTAGGTTCGCGCTTAACGACGAAAACTGCTTTGCGTCGGACTTTTCAGTCTCTAACCCCAACGTTAACCAGTTGGTTAACCACACAGTGCACATTTTGCATGCCCCGTGTCCTTGTCTTTCTCAAGCCATAGCTTGTATTTGTCCAACTGAAGCAGCCATAGTTGAATCGGCATTTACCAGCATTACGCCGATTTACACGTCATCAAAGTACAATCTACAGCTCCGCTTGGAGTCCAACGCTAACACAGCGAACTAACCTGTGAAGTTACGTTAGTGGTCCGCACAAAGAAAAAACATGGCTATATTATATATGTTTATTTTTTCTTCCGGTTATCGGAACGACATATATTTATTGTGTCAAGCAAATTTCCATGACTTTTCCAAAACATTTGAGTATTTTTAGTTTTTCCAAAACTTATCCAGGCCTGGAAATTGCTATTTTCAAATTCCATAACTTTTCCAGGTTTTTCATGACCGTACGAACCCTGCAGATATAAAGTGCATGAAATCAAACATTCTTGAGAACAGTTCTAGAGCTGAAAATATATGAATATAATATTAATATAAGTTGCACTGAATAGTTCTGTTATATATGCTTTCAGGAGTGAAAAACAATATGTAACAGAAGAGGAAAATGGAGCTGTTTGTGCTTTCAAACCTATATTCTGTGTGTATTGTTGGATGAACGTATAGTTTCAGTATGCATAAGTGTCAAAGTAAGAGGGTGTGACGGGCAGGGTGAGCGAAATAAAATGGAAGCGATCACGCCAAGTCTCAGGAAAAAAGGATGGTTTAATATGAAAAGTGCGCAAACCAAAACCCGTGAACTGATCCAAATGAAGGATATAATAACCAGCGGTCAACTAGTACAAAGACAAGACATATGCGGATCACGGGCTCCGCCCACACAGCTGCCACTGTACACGGGGGCAACCAGTAGGGGGCCCGCCGTACCGTGACAAAGGGGACAGTGGGTGGATAAAACACCCCAACATTTCCTGTTTTACCAACTTTTACCAACTCTCTTTTAACATGAATAATTATGAATAATTACACAGCTCTTCTTTGATAACACAAGCTTAACGTTTCTTCTTATTTCTTCATTTTATTCGTCATTCATTTAAAATTCTTCATATTGTAATGTAATGACAAGACTGAGAGGGATCCACGTGCAAAAGCACAATGCTCTTTATTTGACAGATCGAATTAACAACAGTAGACGTTTTGGTAATCGACATGCCAGTGTTAGCCAACTTGGAGTAGCTAACTTGGAGTGATCAGGCCGGTCCGGGTCGTAACAGGATAGCAGAGTCCCAAAGGTACCAGAGGGCTAGGCAGGAGACAAGGTCTAGGGAGTAAGCAGAAGTCGGTGCACAGGAAAACAAACCAGTTTGGCTTGCTCACTGGGGACTAGGACTCGGCACTTGTAAAGCTGCTTTGTGACAACTGTTGTAAAAAGTGCAATATAAATAAATTTTGATTGATTGATTGATTGAGAATGAAATGCTTGCTATGCAACATGGGTTGGCAATACTTTGCAACCAGGAAGTAAAACAAAGGTGTATATGAACAGCTGTGGAGAGGGTGTGGTTATGAGCAACAGGTGAATCCAGTTACAGGCTATTACAGGCTGACATATATGTTCATTCATGAAAGCTTATATTTCTTAAAACAATAAATGTCTTATTAGCATATCATGTAGCATATGGGAAATGGAAAGAAAAGATTATTAGCTGGTCAAGGAGTGGTGCTTCATTAAAAACACCAATGCGATACGTATGTGTTAAGTATGACAGGCGAGGAATGCAAAATAAAAAGGAAGCGATCACGCCAGTCGTAGAGAACAGGAGGATTTAATGGAGCATGTGCACCAACTGAAAACCCATGACAATCCAAATGAAAGATACAATAACCAGCGGCCAACTGGTATAAAGACAAGACATATATAGACGGACAAACAACCCTCAGGTGCTGGGGATTATAGTAGGCCACGCACACCTGAGGAACGAACACAGCACAACAACAGGACAACATAAACTACTGCCGTTGTGGACAGAGGCGGCCGGCAGGGGCCCCCGTATCATGACACCAAGGATGAGTTGATCACATTTTTTACAAATACAAATAATAAAACAGAGAAAGAGACCAGGAGAGCCAAACCAAAATGGATCTGGGTATGTGTGTGTGTGTGTGTGTGTGTGTGTGTGTGTGTGTGTGTGTGTGTGTGTGAGTGTGAGTGTGTGTGTGTGTGTGTGTGTTGGAGAAAGGAATCTCGAAAAACACTGCATTGTCTTATGTGGTCATGTTGACGTTGTTTGCATTGTGTCTCAAGCCACATGGGTGGTTTTTAGATGTAAAAACCACAGTCTAGTTGCTATGATGAGTGCCCTACATAGACCAGTTCTTTATTTTAGTGAAGGAGGAAACTCAACCTACCTCCTGAGAACATTCACCTTCATATGTTTGTATTGTGTCTCCTCCTGAGAACATTCTCCTTCATATGTGTGTACTGTGTCTCCTCCTGAGAACATTCTCCTTCATATGTTTGTACTGTGTCTCCTCCTGAGAACATTCTCCTTCATATGTCTGCTCTCAGCTCTGCCACATTCAGGATACACTCCTAGAAATGTCATGAGCAGAGAATGAGCACAAAAAAGAAAAAAATACAAATCTTCAACTGAAAAGTGTGAAGAAAGAAAACAACCTAAAAGTGCAGTAAGAACAAAAGAAACAGACACAACTGCAATTACTAACAACAGTCACACAAACCCTAAAGGGGTGTACATACAATAAAACAACACAGGACAACACAAACGCAGCTGCTGCTGACGGA
Organism: Brachyhypopomus gauderio; assembly: GCF_052324685.1. Taxonomy (NCBI): domain Eukaryota; kingdom Metazoa; phylum Chordata; class Actinopteri; order Gymnotiformes; family Hypopomidae; genus Brachyhypopomus; species Brachyhypopomus gauderio. The sequence goes on along the minus strand of NC_135218.1, from coordinate 25,092,058 downwards.
GGCAGCTGACAGGGCCTTCGTACCATGACACAGGGCTTCTACACTACCCATTACTTGTTTATTTTTTCATGGTTGCTTCCATGTGTGTCTTAGTGTGTGTGTACCTGTGTCATTCATCTCACCTGTCTTGTCTCATTTGCGTTATACATTGCACTTGTGTCTTGTTAATGTGGGTGTATTTAGTGTGTGTCAATGGTGTGTTTGTTGCTTGTCTTACGTTACAGTACTATGAAGTATATGTACTTCATGTTGGTTGTATGTGTGTTCACTCATCTCATCAGTCTATTGTGTCACATGCAGCCCTTGTTATGTGTTTAGTATATATTATGTATATTAGTTCTGTCCCGTGCTCGTCTTTGTGAGTCTACTTCGTGTTTTCATGTTACATGTTTGCTTGGCACTACTTTCTGTAGTCGCCTTTTTCCTTAATAAACTACGTTTTCATGTCTGCATCCGACCAAACCTCGCCGTGACACTTAAGCATTTCAACATAACCCATTGCACTCAATATATCATTCACATTAAGATATGACTGACTGTAAAAATAGTATAATAACATTTATTACTGTAACTAAACAAATCATTACATAAATGGCTAGTTTTAGAAGGAGTAAAATAAATGGCTCTAAAGTTATAATGATTTGTATTTAAGAAGCAAACCAGAGACTTCTAAGCTTAATCAGGTCAGGAAACCATAACCACAAACCATATATAAGCAGCATTCAAACTCTCAAATGGCACTGACATCTGCATAAGAAGATCTGTGAACTACCTGTTTAGGAAGAGTCCATTTTCAATTTCCAGGTAAATATTTTCAGTTTCTTCTATTTGATTCATTTGTTTCATTTTTAGACTTTCCTATCCATATGTAATTGAGAGAAACAAGTTAACAAAGTTAAAACAAATAACTATAATAATTACAATACTAAAGCCAAAAGTTTCAAAGTGATGTATAAAAATCTGTTTATTTTCCAGCCTATGTAAGCTTATTTAAATTGCTACTCTGTTACATGTACACTCTTTAAAATAAAGGTGGAATCTTAAAGGGTTTTTTTGGAATAATGTTGCGAATGTTGCACTGTTGTTTTTGGTTCCATGAAATACTTTTACAAATATTCTTAACGGAAAATGTTTTTATATATAGTTTTAATTTTCAAAAAGGTTTTTTTTGCAGAACCTCTGCTAAAAGTTTATTCATGGATCAAAGTCAAAGTCAAAGTCAAATTTATTTATATAGTGCTTTTTGCAACACATGTTGTCACAAAGCAGCTTTGCAATCGTATGGGTCCAGATCTCTAATGAGCAAGCTAAAGTGACAAGGAAAAACTCCCCATCACTAATCACTAATTGATTCCTCCAGGAACAAGCACCAAACGGTTCTTCAGGATCAGGTGATTCTTCAATAGTTAAACATAGACCTTAATGTACTGGAAATACAGGAGTATATGTGAAGTCAATATTATTAAGAAAAAAAGAAAATTATAAATGCAACTAATATTTCCACTATGTAAGAAGAAAATATTTAAATAATTATTTAAGTAATGCTTAAATAAGTAACATGAGAAATTTGAGACATAAAAGCAGAATCAAAATATGACAAATTAATTATATAAAGGGCATGTTATCAAACAAATTCTTGAGAACAACTTCTTGAGATGACAAAATAAATATATATATTTAAGTGCACTGAATTGTTCCATTACATCAAGTTATGGTTTTAGAAGAGAAAGAAAACGTATAGAGGAAAGTAGAGTTTAGAAGGGGAGGGGGTTATATGTGCTTCCAAACCCACATTTTGTGTGGGGCAAAGCTGCAGTTTCAGCACGCATGAGGGGGCGGTTGGTAGGCCAAAAAAACCTCAACCCCTACATTTCCTGTGACAGTTTACCTTTTACCAACTCAATTTTTATATGAATAATTTTGAAACAGTTTACACAGATCTTCTTTGATAACAAACTTTAAATGTCTTCATATGTTTATTCATGAAAGCTGGTGATTCATAAAAACACACACACAATAATGTGATACCAAGGATGAGTTACAGCAAATGTTTTACAAATATAAATCATAAAACAGAGTTGGTAACAGTTGTATGGAAGAGACATTTCTAAGGAAGTAGGCTGGGACTTTCCCTTCCTGCACTACAAACTGGTAACAGATCTGTTAGACAATTGTTCTTTACATCTAAAAACACCTATAAAGCATGAGACAAAATGAGAAACAAATTCCTCAGAATGTGATTTTACAGACCCCCTCAGCCAACACACACACATACATACACAAATGATCATAATTTGCATAGAGCAGTGTTGGACAGAATTATGCTCTCTAACGTTTGAGATGATTTTATGTCCTGCCATGATGTCCCTCTTTGGAAGTATCATTTTGGGCCTTTAAATATGAAACAGCAAAATGACACAATATGCCACGCCTATCCCAGGTGACGTGTCTGTCTCATTGGCCACACCAACGTGGCACCGCCTTCATGCAAATACTATCATCACAAGGTCACTCCAGCAGTTTAAGAGTTGTAAGCTGTATGTGAATAAGAATGTCAGGGGTTCATTCACGAGAAACTGCCGTTGTCCTTGCTCTACTGCACAGGATTACACCAGCTTTCCATAAGGATGTCTACTACAGTTATGCCAGTTGAGAGCCCAGCTGGCTTCACCATTGTTACCCATGTGATCCCACCACAAACAACTCCAGCTGTCAACATTCCAGGCCCCATCCGCTCATTTCTGAAAGGAGAGCCCAAAGCAATTGGGGTAAGATATTTCTGGCTTGAGTTTCTTTAGTTTTCATCCTTAAGTAATTTTACACTTTGATCTCTCTTTTCCTCTTTACAGACTGCCCAGATAATGACAGGAATCGTGACATTGTTGTTTGGTATTGTGATAGCTGTCTCTGGACCTACTCTGTACATCTACAGCGGTGTCTTCGTCTGGGGATCTGTTATTGTATGTTTTGCCTCTTTATACTACATTTACAGTCCTGCATTTACAAGCGTAATAGCATCAGATAGAATTAATTCATGTTAATTGGATTCACATTTGACTTGCATGAGATAATTGTGTATTTTCATACTAGAAATTGGGAAATAAGGTATTAAAGATTATTCTTTATCAGTATATCAGTGCAGGTTCTCTGTCTGTTGCTGCAGAGAACAGCCTTAATTCCTGTGTGGTAAGTAAACAGTGCATTTTCAGTCAATCAATTACATTATTACATCATTCTTATCAATTACAACAATTAATAATAATTATAACAATTATTACATTATTTTAAGCACTGGAGCATGTTTGAATATTTGCTAAATCTTCCAATTGTTCTTGGAAAATTATTTTATGAAAATCACTGACCTGTATCCACACTTTATCCATCTGGTTTTTCCGCTGTGTTGTAGGTGAAAGGCTGCCTGACCATGAATGTCATCAGTGCTGTGACTGCAGGCACAGCCATTATTTTGCTGTCGATTGACATTGGGCTGATATATACAGTTTCCCATTACCTTCGCTATAACTCTGAATATCGAAGATATTCTTCTGCAGAAAACATTCTTCAGACAGCTGTGGTTTGTATCTTCTTGTGCATGTTTTTGTTGAAATACTGTAACGATCTTCTCACTGCACACAATACTGCTGTATATGTTGAGCTGGGTTGCTTTAGTACTGCCCGATTACACAACAGAGCTTCCCATTCTTTTAAATAGTTTTAGTGCTAGTACTCATTAATGTCATGCCACTGTTTTGTCTGTTATTTTGTATACATGTTTTGCATGCAGGATGTTAATTTACCATTTAGCTGAACATAGTCAGTGCTATTGTAGGTTCCATAGATGACTATAGAAATGCCCTGGAAGTCTAAAAATGCCACTTACACATCTAAACATAATGTGTATTGGGGGGCCAATGAGCAACATCAACCAACCATGACCAAAACATTTTTAAAAATGGCTGGTATGTTTATTCACAGATTTGGTGACTGAAGCGAGAGAGCATGAGTGGCAGATGTATTATGTCAGTAGAGATGTGTGTTAGGGTAGCACTGAGCATTCACAGCTTCAGTGGGGCTGCTCTGGCCTTAGACACCAGCGAAGCCAATGTGAGCCTAAAGAGGTTTGGTAAGTGATATGTCTGTGGTTTATAAAGTGAGTTTAGAAGGCAGTGGGTCTGAGACACCAGACCTCACTGATGAGCATTGTGGAAGTCTCATGGGCTTAATTCAGTGAAACACTGATAGGTTGGAGCTTTCCTGATGATCCTTGTGAAAGTTTATTTGAATTACTGTGAGTGAAACGAGTGGACTGAGCCCATTGTGAAGCTTTAAAGGTTTGGTACATGATTTTGGAAATCCTGTATATAATTGCGTTAACAAATCCAAGATATGGTAGTGTGGAAGATCGAGTTGATGTTAAGGATAGTGAAGCCTTTCTGAGCCTTTATTGTGGCTGATTGCAGGCCCCTTGTTCTGAGCCTTGCTAAACAATACTTCTGTCTGTCAGCACCATGGACAGCTCTCACTGGCATTAAGAATGGAAACTCAAAGTTTTTACATTCCCACTCCAGGGCCAGGTTATAAAGGGTTTTGTCTACAGTTTATTAATTTTACCTGCTTTTATAGAAGTGAAGCTTTTGTTAGGAGTGGGATTGTACAGCATTAATCTGGAGTGTTGTTTCAGGACTTTATGGCTGGAATTAGAGCTGTTCTGCTGGTTATGACTGTCTTCCAGATGGTCATCTCTATCTGCATCTCAGCATTCTCCTGCAAGGCCACCTGCTGCGGCAAACCAATGGTAAAAACAAAAATAATGACATTTAAATGGTGCAACACCAGACATTTAGAGTTCAAATTCAGAAGACATTCGGAGGACCAAATCACAGGGTTTAAGACCAAACGAAAATCAAAATAAGTTTTCTCTTTGGGGTTTATGCTCATATATTTTATATAAGGAGAATTCTCCAAATATCTCAAAAAGACATCTGACAGTCACTAATACCTTTAATGTATAAAACACCAGTTCTGTACATGTTCTAAATGCTCAGGAAACATTATTTCTATTTCAGACAGTGTACAGCACTGCAGGCAGTTTGCCTCTCCGTGGAAATGACCGGTTATATGAACTTTAAATGCTGTCAACTGAACAATTTATTAACCAGCTTTGATTTTCTGTTATGCGTAACTGAAACATTTTGCCTGAATATAGATAATACATACAGCTTAACATAATCTAAAAATGATGGTAAAAGATCAATGTCGTTATAAATGTTATCATCTTACCAATGAAAAACATCTATAATTCCAGAATATCATGAACTTTGTCTCTGAAGATGATGTGAATGTGCTGCATTGTTATTCTAGAGCAGAGAATATAATAAATACACATTTGCTTACGAGTGTCTATTGAGTGTACATCTTTAGATTGAAAAAAAAAACATTTGTTCTACATCACATACATAAAATATCTAATTGAACAAATCTAATTAGCAGACATCTGAGAGACCCTCAAAAGCATCTGTAGTGTCTTGGATTTATATAGAGATGTATGTAGAGATTAGGAATGTTGGGACTCCACATATGAATGCACCACATATCCTCAACCAGTTCATTTTTGAGTGATAAGGGAATTGTGGTTTATTTGAGCTCCAGCCAGCATGAGCTCCAGGGAAAAAACAGTGAGCTCCTGACCTCTCCTGTCTCTGCCACGTACGAAACCTCTCCTGTCTCTGCCACGTACGAAACCTCTCCTGTCTCTGCCACGTACGAAACCTCTCCTGTCCCTCCCTCTTCTGGTCCCTCTAATGTTCCTCAGCTCAGTAGAAAGCACCATCCACCCAGTCTCAGAACCATCTCAGAACTTCTGTCCTTACTGTGAAGCAAAGTTAGAATAGTTCTGGATATTTAATTAAAGTTTAGTTTTATGTCATTGTGACTTTTTTCCAAATTCAGTTAGATTTCATTTGTTTTTTAGAGCGGTTTGCTAGTTTTATTAGGTTTTAGTATTGTCACGGTACGGCGGCCCCCTACTGGTCGCCCCCGTCTACAGCAGCAGCTTGTCCTGTGGGTGTGGCGTTGTGTTCGTCCCTCAGGTGGGCGGAGCCCACGATCTGTCTCACCTGAGGGTCGTTTGTTCGTCTATATATGTCTTGTCTCTGTACCAGTTGACTGCTGGTTATTATATCCTTAATTCGGATCAGTTCACAGGTTTTGGTTTGCGCACTTTACATATTAAACCATCCTATTTCCCTGAGACTTGGCGTGATCGCTTCCATTTATTTTCGCTCACCCTGCCCGTCACAAGTATATATTTTTTTATTTCATTTAGGTGCAGGTACAGGAATAAAAAAATGTCAGAATAAATATTGTGTAACTAAAACAACAAAACATACCATTTAAAATAATGTATTCAGTTAATGTTGAAGTATTCAGTTACTATTGCTTTCAGCTAAGAACTATGACACAGTGATCTGTAACTAGGCTTAAGGATGTATTTGCAGGTTTAAAAAAAAGGTTTATTAACTAGGCAAAAAAGTCAGTCAAAACCAAATCAAACCAGAGACACAAAAGGGCAAAAACCACATGGAGAGATCCAAAATACACAGAGAATTAATAAGGCAGAAGGACATTTTGGTACCCTAAACACAAAATAGTGACAATACTTCGCATTGAATGCTTGGAGCAGGAGAGTAGGTAAAAAAGGAGGATTTAATGGAGCACGTGCACCAACTGAAAACCCATGACAATCCAAATGAAAGATACAATAACCAGCGGCCAACTGGTATAAAGACAAGACACATATAGACGGACAAATGACCGTCAGGTGCTGGGGATTATAGTAGGCCACGCACACCTGAGGAACGAACACAGCACAACAACAGGACAACATAAACTACTGCCGTTGTGGACAGAGGCGGCCGGCAGGGGCCCCTGTATCATGACACCAAGGATGAGTTGATCACATTTTTACAAATACAAATCATAAAACAGAGAAAGAGACCAGGAGAGCCAAACCAAAATGGATCCGGGTATGTGTGTGTGTGTGTGTGTGTGTGTGTGTGTGTGTGTGTGTGTGTGTGTGTGTGTGCGTGTGTGTGTGTGTTGGAGGAAGGCATCTCCAAAAACAGTGCATTGTATTATGTGGTCATGCTGATGTTGTTTGCATTGTGTCTCAAGCCACATAGGTGGTTTTTAGATGTAAAAACCACAGTCTAGTTGCTATGATGAGTGTCCTACATGGACCTGCTACCAGTTCCCTATTTTAGTGAAGGAGGAAACTCAACCTACCTCCTGAGAACATTCTGCTTCATATGTTTGTACTGTGTCTTCTCCTGAGAACATTCTGCTTCATATGTTTGTATTGTGTCTCCTCCTGAGAACATTCCGCTTCATATGTTTGTATTGTGTCTCCTCCTGAGAACATTCTCCTTCATATATGTGTACTGTGTCTCCTCCTGAGAACATTCTGCTTCATATGTGTGTACTGTGTCTCCTCCTGAGAACATTCTCCTTCATATGTTTGTATTGTGTCTCCTCCTGAGAACATTCTCCTTCATATGTTTGTATTGTGTCTCCTCCTGAGAACATTCTCCTTCATATGTGTGTACTGTGTCTCCTCCTGAGAACATTCTCCTTCATATGTTAGTATTGTGTCTCCTCCTGAGAACATTCTCCTTCATATGTTTGTACTGTGTCTCCTCCTGAGAACATTCTCCTTCATATGTCTGCTCTCAGCTCTGCCACATTCAGGCCACACTCCTAGAAATGTCATGACCAGAGAATGAGCACAAAAAAGAAAAAAATACAAATCTTCAACTGAAAAGTGTGAAGAAAGAAGTGAAAAAACAACCTAAAAGTGCAGTAAGAACAAAAGAAACAGACACAACTGCAATTACTGACAACAGTCACACAAACCCTAAAGGGGTGTACATACATTAAAACAACACAGGACAACACAAACGCAGCTGACAGGGCCTTCGTACCATGACACAGGGCTTCTACACTGCCCATTAATTGTTTATTTTTGTCTATATATGGTTGCTTCCATGTGTGTCTTGGTGTGTGTGTACCTGTGTCATTCATCTCACCTGTCTTGTCTCATTTGCGTTATACATTGCACTTGTGTCTTGTTAATGTGGGTGTATTTAGTGTGTGTCAATGGTGTGTTTGTTGCTTGTCTTACGTTACAGTACTATGAAGTATATGTACTTCATGTTGGTTGTATGTGTGTTCACTCATCTCATCAGTCTATTGTGTCACATGCAGCCCTTGTTATGTGTTTAGTATATATTGTGTATATTAGTTCTGTCCCGTGCTCGTCTTTGTGAGTCTACTTCGTGTTTTCATGTTACATGTTTGCTTGGCACTACTTTCTGTAGTCGCCTTTTTCCTTAATAAACTACGTTTTCATGTCTGCATCCGACCAAACCTCACCGTGACACTTAAGCATTTCAACATAACCCATTGCACTCAATATATCATTCACATTAAGATATGACTGACTGTAAAAATAGTATAATAACATTTATTACTGTAACTAAACAAATCATTACATAAATGGCTAGTTTTAGAAGGAGTAAAATAAATGGCTCTAAAGTTATAATGATTTGTATTTAAGAAGCAAACCAGAGACTTCTAAGCTTAATCAGGTCAGGAAACCATAACCACAAACCATATATAAGCAGCATTCAAACTCTCAAATGGCACTGACATCTGCATAAGAAGATCTGTGAACTACCTGTTTAGGAAGAGTCCATTTTCAATTTCCAGGTAAATATTTTCAGTTTCTTCTATTTGATTCATTTGTTTCATTTTTAGACTTTCCTATCCATATGTAATTGAGAGAAACAAGTTAACAAAGTTAAAACAAATAACTATAATAATTACAATACTAAAGCCAAAAGTTTCAAAGTGATGTATAAAAATCTGTTTATTTTCCAGCCTATGTAAGCTTATTTAAATTGCTACTCTGTTACATGTACACTCTTTAAAATAAAGGTGGAATCTTAAAGGGTTTTTTTGGAATAATGTTGTTTTTGGTTCCATGAAATACTTTTACAAATATTCTTAACGGAAAATGTTTTTATATATAGTTTTAATTTTCAAAAAGGTTTTTTTGCAGAACCTCTGCTAAAAGTTTATTCATAGATCAAAGTCAAATTTATTTATATAGTGCTTTTTGCAACACATGTTGTCACAAAGCAGCTTTGCAATCGTATGGGTCCAGATCTCTAATGAGCAAGCAAAAGGCGACAGTGACAAGGAAAAACTCCCCATCACTAATCACTAATTGATTCCTCCAGGAACAAGCACCAAACGGTTCTTCAGGATCAGGTGATTCTTCAATAGTTAAACATAGACCTTAATGTACTGAAAATACAGGAGTATATGTGAAGTCAATATTATTAAGAAAAAAAGAAAATTATAAATGCAACTAATATTTCCACTATGTAAGAAGAAAAATATTTAAATAATTATTTAAGTAATGCTTAAATAAGTAACATGAGAAATTTGAGACATAAAAGCAGAATCAAAATATGACGAATTAATTATATAAAGGGCATGTTATCAAACAAATTCTTGTGAACAACTTCTTGAGATGACAAAATAAATATATATATTTAAGTGCACTGAATTGTTCCATTACATCAAGTTATGGTTTTAGAAGAGAAAGAAAACATAGAGGAAAGTAGAGTTTAGAAGGGGGGGGGGGGGGGGTTATATGTGCTTCCAAACCCACATTTTGTGTGGGGCAAAGCTGCAGTTTCAGCACGCATGAGGGGGCGGTTGGTAGGCCGAAAAAACCTCAACCCCTACATTTCCTGTGACAGTTTTCCTTTTACCAACTCAATTTTTATATGAATAATTTTGAAAAAGGTTACACAGATCTTCTTTGATAACAAACTTTAAATGTCTTCATATGTTTATTCATGAAAGCTGGTGATTCATAAAAACACACACAATAATGTGATACCAAGGATGAGTTACAGCAAATGTTTTACAAATATAAATCATAAAACAGAGTTGGTAACAGTTGTATGGAAGAGACATTTCTAAGGAAGTAGGCTGGGACTTTCCCTTCCTGCACTACAAACTGGTAACAGATCTGTAAGACAATTGTTCTTTACATCTAAAAACACCTATAAAGCACGAGACAAAATGAGAAACAAATTCCTCAGTATGTGATTTTACAGACCCTCTCAGCCAACACACACACACACATACATACACAAATGATCATAATTTGCATAGAGCAGTGTTGGACAGAATTATGCTTTCTAACGTTTGAGATGAGCATGTGTAGACGAATGATTTTATGTCCTGCCATGATGTCCCTCTTTGGAAGTATAATCGATTATTAGTAATACAGTTCAGTTGTCTATGTGGTCGTGTTGAAGTTGTTTGTATTGTGTCTCCACCTGAGTCAATTCTCCTTCATATGTCTCAGCTCTTTCACATTCAGGACACACTCCTAGAAATGTCTTGAGCACAGAATGAGCACAACAAAGAAAAAAAATACAAATCTTCAACTGAAAATGTGAAGAAAGAAGTGAAAAAACAACCTAAAAGTGCAGTAAGAACAAAAGAAACAGACACAACTGCAATTACTGACAACAGTCACACAAACCCTAAAGGGGTGTACATACATTAAAACAACACAGGACAACACAAACGCAGCTGCTGCTGACGGAGGCAGCTGACAGGGCCTTCGTACCATGACACAGGGCTTCTACACTGCCCATTAATTGTTTATTTTTGTCTATATATGGTTGCTTCCATGTGTGTCTTGGTGTGTGTGTACCTGTGTCATTCATCTCACCTGTCTTGTCTCATTTGCGTTATACATTGCACTTGTGTCTTGTTAATGTGGGTGTATTTAGTGTGTGTCAATGGTGTGTTTGTTGCTTGTCTTACATTACAGTAATATGAAGTATATGTACTTCATGTTGGTTGTATGTGTGTTCACTCATCTCATCAGTCTATTGTGTCACATGCAGCCCTTGTTATGTGTTTAGTATATATTGTGTATATTAGTTCTGTCCCGTGCTCGTCTTTGTGAGTCTACTTCGTGTTTGCATGTTACATGTTTGCTTGGCACTACTTTCTGTAGTCGCCTTTTTCCTTAATAAACTACGTTTTCATGTCTGCATCCGACCAAACCTCGCCGTGACACTTAAGCATTTCAACATAACCCATTGCACTCAATATATCATTCACATTAAGATATGACTGACTGTAAAAATAGTATAATAACATTTATTACTGTAACTAAACAAATCATTACATAAATGGCTAGTTTTAGAAGGAGTAAAATAAATGGCTCTAAAGTTATAATGATTTGTATTTAAGAAGCAAACCAGAGACTTCTAAGCTTAATCAGGTCAGGAAACCATAACCACAAACCATATATAAGCAGCATTCAAACTCTCAAATGGCACTGACATCTGCATAAGAAGATCTGTGAACTACCTGTTTAGGAAGAGTCCATTTTCAATTTCCAGGTAGATATTTTCAGTTTCTTCTATTTGATTCATTTGTTTCATTTTTAGACTTTTCTATCCATATGTAATTGAGAGAAACAAGTTAACAAAGTTAAAACAAATAACTATAATAATTACAATACTAAAGCCAAAAGTTTCAAAGTGATGTATAAAAATCTGTTTATTTTCCAGCCTATGTAAGCTTATTTAAATTGCTACTCTGTTACATGTACACTCTTTAAAATAAAGGTGGAATCTTAAAGGGTTTTTTTGGAATAATGTTGTTTTTGGTTCCATGAAATACTTTTACAAATATTCTTAACGGAAAATGTTTTTATATATAGTTTTAATTTTCAAAAAGGTTTTTTTGCAGAACCTCTGCTAAAAGTTTATTCATAGATCAAAGTCAAATTTATTTATATAGTGCTTTTTGCAACACATGTTGTCACAAAGCAGCTTTGCAATCGTATGGGTCCAGATCTCTAATGAGCAAGCAAAAGGCGACAGTGACAAGGAAAAACTCCCCATCACTAATCACTAATTGATTCCTCCAGGAACAAGCACCAAACGGTTCTTCAGGATCAGGTGATTCTTCAATAGTTAAACATAGACCTTAATGTACTGAAAATACAGGAGTATATGTGAAGTCAATATTATTAAGAAAAAAAGAAAATTATAAATGCAACTAATATTTCCACTATGTAAGAAGAAAAATATTTAAATAATTATTTAAGTAATGCTTAAATAAGTAACATGAGAAATTTGAGACATAAAAGCAGAATCAAAATATGACAAATTAATTATATAAAGGGCATGTTATCAAACAAATTCTTGAGAACAACTTCTTGAGATGATAAAATAAATATATATATTTAAGTGCACTGAATTGTTCCATTACATCAAGTTATGGTTTTAGAAGAGAAAGAAAACATATAGAGGAAAGTAGAGTTGTCACGGTGAGGCGGCCCCCTACCGGCCGCCTCTGTCCACAGCGGCTGTGTTGTTGTTGTTTTGTGACGTCGTGTACGCCCCTCAGGTGGGCGGAGCCCGTGATCCGTTCCCACCTGATGGTCGTTTGTCTGTCTATATATGTCTTGTCTTTGTACCAGTTGACCGCTGGTCATTATATCCTTAATTTGGATCTATTGCACGGGTTTTAGGTTTGCACACTTTATATTAAACCATCCTTTTTCCCTGAGACTTGGCGTGATCGCTTCCTTTTTGTTGCTCACACCTGCCCGTCACAGAATGACCAGCCACCCTTCGGAAGCCGCCGAGTCTCTTTTTCTTTCTCCTTCGTTCGTGGTCATGTCTCGTGGTAAGTGTTTGTCTGCGTGGTGTTTTGTGAAGAGTTCCGCCGTGCTTTTGTGTTGTGTGTGCACGGCGAGGACCAGGGCTGTCTGCTCTGGGAAAAACTCTTCGTGTTTGTTGTCTGTTTGTTTGAAGAGCTCCGCCGTGCCCGTGTTGTGTGTGTGGCACGGCGAGGACCAGGGCAGTCTCCCTGGGTATGCTCTTCGTCTTGTGTGGTGTCTGTGTACGTATGAATGGTAACGTTGGTCAGTGTGCGTCGCTCGTTCGTGTTTGTGTTGAATGTTTCATGTGTGACGCGGGTACCGCTCATCACCGTCGCCTCGCTCCCCCGTCGTCTTGTGTTTAATGTGGGGGAGCGACTGCGAACCTGAGCGGCGCGTCAGTGTCTCCCGAGCGTGCACGTATGGATCCCGTTCCGTTCGTTGTTTGTGCATAGTTTTGCTTGTCTAGTATTTGCGTGTGTGTTTTGTCCTAGCGTGTTGTCAACTGTTACATGTAATTCCATGCATGCTCCTCCCCTTAAATGTGTGTTTGGGGGGGGACCGGCTGTGGTCCCGTGCCATGGGGTGTGGCACGGAGGGCGTCTCTCCCGAGGGAGGCCCTGAATAGGGTAAGGCGCGTTTGTGTTTTGTGTTTGTATGTGTGTGTGTGTGTGTGTGTGTGTGTGAGGGTGTGTTCTTTGTGCAGGTGCTTCTCCTTGGCAGTGTTCCTGGACCTTGTGGGGGTCTCCATCTGGCAGGAGCCCCCTTGTGTTGTGGGGTGACCGGAGCCCGGTCGTGAAGAGCCCCTCCCTAGAGGGCTGGGGCCCCCGGATGTTTGGGGACCATGGGGGCTCCGGTCTGAAAAGCTCCTGCTGGGGATGGAGATCCTCCCTCCTGCCCGGGGTGACCAGGAGGCCCTTGGGGCTGCTCCCTAGCCCGCGTCGGGGATGCTCTGGGCCTCGGTCTCTGGCGCTCCTGGGTTGGGTGGAGGAGTCCACCTTGAGATGAGAGGCCCCGGGAGGGGTTGGCTCCCCAGGAGGCTGGGGTGACCCCTAGCAGAAGGCAGGGGTCAGCTCTGGGAGGAGGTAGGTCCAGGAGGTGAAGTAGCCACGCCTTGGAGAGGTAGCCTGCACACCCACACACACACAAGGGACGAGAGAGGAGCCGTAGCCCCTCGTCCTCACACCCATGGGGCTTACCAGCTGAATGCCGGTTAGGGCGTGAGGGCCCTGTGACCGACTGGGGCGTGGTTTTGTGTTGTTAATGGCCCGGTCGGTCCAGGGTCCCGCCCAGGGAGGTGAGCTGACTAATGTTATGTGTTTTGTGTTTCAGCTCGTGGACTGCAGGAGGTGTGTCCCTGCCTGTCCTTGCCTTCCTGCCCCTTCGTGTTGTTGTGCAGCCGCTGTGTGCCACACACCCAGTGGAGGGGAGTGCGGCTTGGTGGGGGGGTCTGTCACGGTGAGGCGGCCCCCTACCGGCCGCCTCTGTCCACAGCGGCTGTGTTGTTGTTGTTTTGTGACGTCGTGTACGCCCCTCAGGTGGGCGGAGCCCGTGATCCGTTCCCACCTGATGGTCGTTTGTCTGTCTATATATGTCTTGTCTTTGTACCAGTTGACCGCTGGTCATTATATCCTTAATTTGGATCTATTGCACGGGTTTTAGGTTTGCACACTTTATATTAAACCATCCTTTTTCCCTGAGACTTGGCGTGATCGCTTCCTTTTTGTTGCTCACACCTGCCCGTCACAAGAGTTTAGAAGGGGGGGGTTATATGTGCTTCCAAACCCACATTTTGTGTGGGGCAAAGCTGCAGTTTCAGCACGCATGAGGGGGCGGTTGGTGGGTCGAAAAAACCTCAACCCCTACATTTCCTGTGACAGTTTTCCTTTTACCAACTCAATTTTTATATGAATAATTTTTAAAAAGTTTACACAGATCTTTGATAACAAACTTTAAATGTCTTCATATGTTTATTCATGAAAGCTGGTGATTCATAAAAACACACACACAATAATGTGATACCAAGGATGAGTTAGAGCAAATGTTTTACAAATATAAATCATAAAACAGAGTTGGTAACAGTTGTATGGAAGAGACATTTCTAAGGAAGTAGGCTGGGACTTTCCCTTCCTGCACTACAAACTGGTAACAGATCTGTAAGACAATTGTTCTTTACATCTAAAAACACCTATAAAGCATGAGACAAAATGAGAAACGAATTCCTCAGAATGTGATTTTACAGACCCCCTCAGCCAACACACACACACATACATACACAAATGATCATAATTTGCATAGAGCAGTGTTGGACAGAATTATGCTCTCTAACGTTTGAGATGATTTTATGTCCTGCCATGATGTCCCTCTTTGGAAGTATCATTTTGGGCCTTTAAATATGAAACAGCAAAATGACACAATATGCCACGCCTATCCCAGGTGACATGTCTGTCTCATTGGCCACACCAACGTGGCACCGCCTTCATGCAAATACTATCATCACAAGGTCACTCCAGCAGTTTAAGAGTTGTAAGCTGTATGTGAATAAGAATGTCAGGGGTTCATTCATGAGAAACTGCCGTTGTCCTTGCTCTACTGCACAGGATTACACCAGCTTTCCATAAGGATGTCTACTACAGTTATGCCAGTTGAGAGCCCAGCTGGCTTCACCATTGTTACCCATGTGATCCCACCACAAACAACTCCAGCTGTCAACAATCCAGGCCCCATCCGCTCATTTCTGAAAGGAGAGCCCAAAGCAATTGGGGTAAGATATTTCTGGCTTGAGTTTCTTTAGTTTTCATCCTTAAGTAATTTTACACTTTGATCTCTCTTTTGCTCTTTACAGACTGTCCAGATAATGACAGGAATCGTGACATTGGTGTTTGGAATTGTGATAGCTGTCTCTGGACCTACTCTATACATCTACAGCGGTGTCTTCATCTGGGGATCTGTTATTGTATGTTCTGCCTCTTTATACTACATTTACAGTCCTGCATTTACAAGATAGAATTAATTCATGTTAATTGGATTCACATTTGACTTGCATGAGATAATTGTGTATTTTTCATACTAGAAATTGGGAAATAAGGTATTAAAGATTTTTCTTTATCAGTATATCAGTGCAGGTTCTCTGTCTGTTGCTGCAGAGAACAGCCTTAATTCCTGTGTGGTAAGTAAACAGTGCGTTTTCAGTCAATCAATTACATTATTACATCGTTCTTATCAATTACAACAATTAATAATTATAACAATTATTACTTTATTTTAAGCACTGGAGCATGTACGAATATTTGCTAAATCTTCCAATTGTTCTTGGAAAATTATTTTATGAAAATCACTGACCTGTATCCACACTGTATCCATCTGGTTTTTCCGCTGTGTTGTAGGTGAAAGGCTGCCTGACCATGAATGTCATCAGTGCTGTGACTGCAGGCATAGCCATTATTTTGCTGTCGATTGACATTGTGCTTATATATGAAGTTTTCCATTACCTTCGCTATAACTCTGAATATCGAAGACATTCTTCTGCAGACAACATTTTTGAGAAGGCTGTGGTTTGTATCTTCTTGTGCATGTTTTTGTTGAAATACTGTAACGATCTTCTCACTGCACACAGTACTGCTGTATATGTTGAGCTGGGTTGCTTTAGTACTGCCCGATTACACAACAGAGCTTCCCATTCTTTTAAATAGTTTTAGTGCTAGTACTCATTAATGTCATGCCACTGTTTTGTCTGTTATTTTGTATACATGTTTTGCATGCAGGATGTTAATTTACCATTTAGCTGAACATAGTCAATGCTATTGTAGGTTCCATAGATGACTATAGAAATGCCCTGGAAGTCTAAAAATGTCACTTACACATCTAAACATAATGTGTATTGGGGGGCCAATGAGCAACATCAACCAACCATGACCAAAACATTTTTAAAAATGGCTGGTATGTTTATTCACAGATTTGGTGACTGAAGCGAGAGAGCATGAGTGGCAGATGTATTATGTCAGTAGAGATGTGTGTTAGGGTAGCACTGAGCATTCACAGCTTCAGTGGGGCTGCTATGGCCTTAGACACCAGCGAAGCCAATGTGAGCCTAAAGAGGTTTGGTAAGTGATATGTCTGTGGTTTATAAAGTGAGCTTAGAAGGCAGTGGGTCTGAGACACCAGACCTCACTGATGAGCATTGTGGAAGTCTCATGGGCTTAATTCAGTGAAACACTGATAGGTTGGAGCTTTCCTGATGATCCTTGTGAAAAGTATATTTGAATTACTGTGAGTGAAACGAGTGGACTGAGCCCATTGTGAAGCTTTAAAGGTTTGCTACATGATTTTGGAAATCCTGTGTGTAATTGCGTTAACAAATCCAAGATATGGTAGTGTGGAAAACGGAGTTGATGTTAAGGATAGTGAAGCCTTTCTGAGCCTTTATTGTGGCTGACTGCAGGCCCCTTGTTCTGAGCCTTGCTAAACAATACTTCTGTCTGTCAGCACCATGGACAGCTCTCACTGGCATTAAGAATGGAAACGCAAAGTTTTTACAATCCCACTCCAGGGCCAGGTTATAAAGGGTTTTGTCTACAGTTTATTAATTTTACCTGATTTGATAGAAGTGAAGCTTTTGTTAGGAGTGGGATTGTACAGCATTAATCTGGAGTGTTGTTTCAGGACTTTATGGCTGGAATTAGAGCTGTTCTGCTGGTTATGACTGTCTTCCAGATGGTCATCTCTATCTGCATCTCAGCATTCTCCTGCAAGGCCACCTGCTGCGGCAAACCAATGGTAAAAACAAAAATAATGACATTTAAATGGTGCAACACCAGACATTTAGAGTTCAAATTCAGAAGACATTTGGAGGACCAAATCACAGGGTTTAAGACCAAACTAAAATCAAAATAAGTTTTCTCTTTGGGGTTTATTATGTTCATATATTTTATATAAGGAGAATTCTCCAAATATCTCAAAAAGACATCTGACAGTCACTGATACCTTTAACGTATAAAACACCCAGTTCTGTACATGTTATAAATGCTCAGGAAACATTATTTCTATTTCAGACAGTGTACAGCACTGCAGGCAGTTTGCCTCTCCGTGGAAATGACCGGTTATATGAACTTTAAATGCTGTCAACTGAACAATTTATTAACCAGCTTTGATTTTATGTTATGTTATGTTATGTTTATGTTATCATCTTACCAATGAAAAACATCTATAATTCCAGAATATCATGAACTGTCTCTGAAGATGATATGAATGTGCTGCATTGTTATTCTAGAGCAGAGAATATAATAAATACACATTTGCTTACGAGTGTCTATTGAGTGTACATCTTTAGATTGGAAAAAAAAACATTTGTTCTACATCACATACATAAAATATCTAATTGAACAAATCTAATTAGCAGACATCTGAGAGACCCTCAAAAGCATCTGTAGTGTCTTGGATTTATATAGAGATGTATGTAGAGATTAGGAATGTTGGGACTCCACATATGAATGCACCACATATCCTCAATCAGTTCATTTTTGAGTGATAAGGGAATTGTGGTTTATTTGAGCTCCAGCCAGCATGAACTCCAGGGAAAAAACAGTGAGCTCCTGACCTCTCCTGTCTCTGCCACGTACGAAACCTCTCCTGTCCCTCCCTCTTCTGGTCCCTCTAATGTTCCTCAGCTCAGTAGAAAGCACCATCCACCCAGTCTCAGAACCATCTCAGAACTTCTGTCCTTACTGTGAAGCAAAGTTAGAATAATTCTGGATATTTCATTAAAGTTTAGTTTTATGTCATTGTGACTTTTTTCCAATTTCAGTTAGATTTCATTTGTTTTTTAGAGCGGTTTGCTAGTTTTATTAGGTTTTAGTATATATTTATTTATTGCATTTACGTGCAGGTACAGGAATAAAAAAATGTCAGAATAAATATTGTGTAACTAAAACAACAAAACATACCATTTAAAATAATGTATTCAGTTAATGTTGAAGTATTCAGTTACTATTGCTTTCAGCTAAGAATGAAAATACAGGCCCTTCCAACACTAGAATGACTGACACAGTGATCTGTAACTAGGCTTAAGGATGTATTTGCAGGTTAAAAAAAAAGTTTATTAACTAGGCGAAAAAGTCACTCAAAACCAGAGACACAAAAGGGCAAAAAACCACATGGAGAGATCCAACATACACAGAGAATTAATAAAGCAGAAGGACATTTTGGTACCTAAACACAAAATAGTGACAATACTGTACTTCGCATTGAATGCTTGGAGCTGGTGAGTAGGTAACACGTTGACGTTAGTATTCCGTGGAGGGAGACCTCTGGTGGCCAGAATAGGGACTGCACAAACGGGCAAGGCTTTCTAATCACACACGGTTACAAATAAAAATTTACATTCACCCTTTCCAAAATGAACTTAATTTTTAAATAAATACATAATACAAAATAAATAAAATAATAATACTTATTATTAATAATAATAATAAATTATAATGATGATAATAATAATAATAATAATAATAATAATAATAATAATAATAATAATAATAAATAATATTCGCTCTTTAAAATGAAATTGTTTAGTAACTTTTTTTGATCGTTATAATTTCCGCGAAGAAATGTTCATGGGGTCTGCAAGTTCAGGATGTGTAATACAGACTGCCTTTGTAAGCAGTCCATTTGAATCCTTATTTTATTTTTCAAAAGAAAATCTAATGAAAAATCAAAATCTGAATTGATAACATTGAAGATGTTTTCTTCTAACCAGCGCTAAGGCCTTCTTAATCAGACGGCGTAGTTTACCCGTTAGAAACAACCCCTTATGAATGAATGAAATTAATTCAGTGAATGACGATAATGTAACAATATACGTGTTTCCAGTGAGTTTCCTAAGCTCGTTGCTTTCGTCTTAATGGACTACATCCTGTTGGGCATGTAAAACAAGCTCACTGAAGCGCGTTGCATTATGGGAAATGTGGTGTCTAGTGGCAGAGTAACGGCGGAGTTGCCGCTCTGAGTGGGACTCTCTCTCTCTCTGTGTGTGTGTGTGTGTGTGTGTGTGTGTGTGTGTGTGTGTGTGTGTGTGTGTGTGTGTGTGTGTGCTCTATATATGCTGGCTGTCCGGTACTTCTCTGATCATAGTGCGGCTCATCTTCGTCGGTTTTGTATTAGCTACCCCGGAACCGGCAAGAAACGAGACTCGTTCAGGCGATCACTGTCGATTCACTTCTGTGCAATACGTGATAAGTCATAAATGAACATATGTAAATGCCAATTGGACACACAACCCGAGTTTATTCCTGCAGAATTGTTTAAAATATTTATTTTTCCTGTTTTTCCTGTTTATCAACATTTTAAATAATCTACATTAACGACATCACACATGAATATAATTATAAAATCACAACTTATGAATTATCTACAGGATATCTACAGGAGCACAGTCGAGGAAGCTGATAGTAAGTTGTAATCCAGCAAGAGTGAGAAAAGAAAGTTCAGAATGAAGCCTTCTGTAGCTCTGCTGGTGTTGCTGTGCTGCTCTCCATGTAAGATGTTCAGAGTGATTAAGAGTGATGATCTTGAGCCCAGTGGGAAGCAGAGCTCTCTACAGGTTCAGCAGGAAGGTGGAGAGAACAGCAAGAACAAACATCACACTGAGGAACAAAGACCTGAATGTGTCACTGCTGGAACAACGGACAAATCTGCCAGCCAGATGTCTTCACTATTCTACTGGCACAGATACGTACAATGGAGGAAAGACTGAGGACCAGTGAGAAACGTGTGGAGGAGCTACAGAAAGAGAACAAGGGTAAAGTAAGGACTTTACCTTTCTTTAAATGAACCAGCTTGTTTTAGTCCAGTGTGTGGTGTAAACCGCTGATTTTGATTATTTTAGCACAGTTAGTGGAGATCGCAGACAACACTGACATCAAGTCAGACAACACTGACATCAAAGTAGACGCTCTGAGAAGATATAATGAAGGTAATTAAATAAATGTAAACCAATAATAACCTTATTCAAATGTATTAAACATTTTACTTGGAAGTTCATTTAGAACCATTGTTGGTAAATTATGTGTATTAATAAGATAAGATAATCCTTTATTAATCCCCCAGCGGGGAAATTTTCAATAATAAATGCATGTATGTGATTTTAGACATGAAGGTAGTTTTTTCAGCTTCTCTCATGGGACCAGGCGATAATCAGAAAATTGGCCCTTCTAATACTAGAATAACTGATATACAAACATGTCTTCACAAACATTGGCAAGGCTTACAATCCACACACAGGTACAAATCAAAAGTTACATTAATATATAATAAGATTAATAGAAATAAATATTCTTCTCATTCATATACCTATTTTACTGTTTCCTTTTACATACATTTATTTAACTCTTGTTTTAACCAGTATTCGGTTTGCATCATTTCTACACAGGGATTTTCACAGCACCTGTGAAAGGTCTTTACAAGTTTGAATGTTTATTTTTGCTGGTGCTAATGATGCGCATCCTGTATCCATAAATGTTAAAGAAGATCAGACAGCAAGTTTTTATGGCACATGGGCACCAAGTCGGCCCCCACTGGGTAAACTCCTCTAAAGCTGTGTCCCTACTGCTGGAGGCAGCATACGTGGTCTATGTGCAATTGATGGAGAATTCAGTCATATATGATGTAAGTTGTCACAGCGTTTTCGGTGGCCATATGCTGTTGTCTCTATAAGACACCCAAATAAAGAGTTAACATTATGCAATACATGTGTAAACATTGTTGCAAAGGTTTTGATTACAGTGCGTAATTGAAACATTAAACTGACTGATCACCGTAAGAGACTGAAATCATTCACAAACACACAGGGCACCAGACACCTCCATCCTGTAGCTGAGATTGAGGGTCAGATGTCAGCTGAGTTACATGTAGTTGTCAGAACTGGAGATGTAGGAGACGGAATCTCCCGCAGGTGTTTTGGGATGGCGGACCCAAGCGCCTCGTCCGTGCGCTGAAAGACACAGCGCGCTGTGCTTTTAGTGCTGATGTCGAGGGAGAACTGAAAGTAATCGCGGAGAAACTCGACGCGTATAATGGGGGAGAACAGAAAATGATCGCGGAAATACTCAACGCGTGAAACGGGGGAAAAACAGAAAACAATCGCGGAAAACTCAACGCGTAAAAAAACAAGCAAAAAACCAAAGAGAAACAAAGGATGCCAGGAGAAGTGGCTGGCTGGCTGGCAGACGCCGCGTGGAACAAAAAACCCTTCCCAAAAACCAAAACCAAACGGACAGGAAGAATAACAGCGGGGGAAAAACTTGAGAGAGGCCAGGGAGCGGCGCAGGAGGTAAGTACTCGAAAGGAAAACCAACAAAACGACTAGAACGAGCAATAGAAAGGGTGGCGAGACACCAATCAAAGATACAAGAGAAATAAGAGAAATAGCTTGAGGTTGACGACATGAAGCAGACAACTCATCGGTGAGGCACTGCGTCTGTCGTCCTTATAAAGAAAGGATGGCAGGTGCACTCCATCACCGCTGATTAGCCTGTGTTCTGACTCGTGGGCTCCTCCTGGCGGCGACAGGAGGAGCCGCCCTGGGGCCAGCCCTGACAGTGGCTTAAAACAAGTGGTCCCCAAAGACACACCTACTCGCATTATGATTGGGAGGGAAGGATAATATATTCCCTACCTCCCCATCAATAGGTGTGATATAAGCCAATCAGCTGTTGTACAGGGTTGTGCGCCTGTGAGCTTAAAGCCTCACATTGTCCAATTGACTGTATATGCATTGTCCTCAATACATGCTGTGTATCATAACAGGTTTCATTTGTGCTGGAAGAGATGTGTTCTTTTGCCTCTCAGTTGAGGGGCTGCTCCACGCCTCATGTTCAGTGGAAATATCTGCCCTAGATATTTACTGCAAGAGTAAAGAAGAAAAATTAAGGCATGTTTCTGAATATTATTGACCGTTCACAGTTTTAAATGTAAAGAAAATCTACAAGAGAAGACTTGTGAACGCACACGTGTGAAGGACTGGATTCAATCTCACATTCTAAAAGAAACCATAGACTCAAAAACATATTGAGAATAGCAAGAGGGACTTTTACATTACATTTGTGCTGTTCTAACTTAGTGTAGCAGTTTTGATTTTGTTTTGTTTTGTTATTGTTTAGTAATTGAACGTTTTAAGCTGTGGACTGACATTTTGGATCATAGGTTACGGAGTAATGAAATAATAAAATAACAGGAGAGGATTTGTAGAATGGAACTGTTACAAAAGCCAGAGCTTACTGGATGTCATGGTTTAATTCATGTGGCAACCATGGGCGCCGCCACTATTAAATCTGAAGGGGTCGTTGAGTTCGTGATTTCGGACTTTCCTCGATTGCAACATCTTGCAAACTTCAGCTGCAGTTCTGTTCGTCAGTACTGGTTGAAGGTAAGACACAGTATAAACGCTTCCGTTAATTTAAAATGTATTAAAACAACAACGAGACTCAATTAAGGTAATTGATGATACTAGTGGGAGCTAACATCGCTTGTATAATTCTTTTCCAAAGTAATTTGCACTTAAATTATACGTTCCTCTTCAGAGTTTCGTTGCCGTTAGTTATTGCATAGCGAATAAATTGACAAGCCTACTTTATCAACTTCTCATTTGCTGGTTTACATATTTTTTCACATTTCACGGCTCCTCCAGTGTACGTATATGCTTTGTGCAGGTGTGTTGAAAACATATATTTACGATTATGTCAAAGATTGCCTTCGCTCTAAAGTCATATTAAAATATTTTTGCAATGTGAAATATTGGTTTTATTTGGTCAGTTGCTTGGTTGGTTATTTGTTTTCTTTTGCTTTTGTCGATGAAATTATATCGGTTGAACTCATAGTAGAGAGAACCAAAATAGATTAACTTAACTGCAGACCTATGTCACAGTGTAGTACAATTGGCAAAGATGAGTGTACAACAAATCTATTTTTGTTCTTTTTGTTATAATTGCGAATTAATTTGGACCCAGAGCATCGCCTGGCCAGTCTCTGATACTGCATCCTACATATGGGAAATATGGGGACAAGATGTAAAAAGTTAGTTAATGTTTCTTTTGAATAATCGATTTTACTGGCAAACTTTAGCATCTCTAAATATTTAATTATATCAAACTTGGGATGCTTCATACAGATTTATTTTATAAATAATGTTTGTAATTTATTTGAACCATTATGCTAATCACATTTAGGATAGTTTACTAAAATGGTAAATACATTAAGTACATCACACATCATGAATATATTTAGAAAGTCACAACTGTGATTGAATCCACAGGAACACAAAACAAGGAAGCTGAAAGTGAGTTGTAGTCCATCAAGAGAAGACAAGAAAAGGAATGGAGTTCAGAATGAAGTCTTCTGTAGCTCTGCTGGTGTTGTTATGTTGCTCTCCATGTAACATAGAGGCTCAGAGTGATGATCTTGAGTCCAGTGGGAAGCAGAGCCCTCTACAGGTTCAGCAGGAAGGTGGAGAGAACAGCAAGAACAAACATCACACTGAGGAACTGAAACCTGACCCTGCCACTGCTGGAACAACAGACAACCAAAACAATTGTCAGACTGACATCCTCACTGTCCTGCTGACCCAGATGAACAGTATGTTGGCAGACCAGAGAGCTGAACTCATAAACGCCAAAGAAAAGATTATGAGTATGGAGGCCAGGCTGACAGCCAATCAGGAGCTTGTGGTGGATCTGCAGAAAAAGAGTGAAGGTATACTGTAAAGATATTGTCTGTCTTTCTATAAATGAAGTTGATTGTGAATTAGGAGATGGTGTACTGGGATTAGAAATTATGTCTAACATGAAGATGGACAATCACAGGGCAAAAGTCCATAGCTTGTCTGTCAGGAACATGCTGAAAATATAATCTTTGGGATAACTTAATAAAGCTAATCTGATCACATGTTAAGATTTGTCAGTTCTTTGAGGCAGTGTTTCACCCAGTGTTGTGATTTATTTGTACATTCGTTTAGGCATGAAGGTGGCTTTCTCAGCCTCACTACAGGGGACAGGTGATATTACCTTGGGCCCTTACAACACCAGAATGACTCTGATATACAAACATGTCATTACAAACATAGGCAATGCGTACAACCCAAATACAGGTACAAATCAACTTTACATTATCATACCAGTACACAAGCCATTATAAAAACAACAAAGCTAAATAAAGAATACTTATTCACCAATTCCATAATATTAATAATATATTAATTTCAAATATATTTACATTTGGTTAATATTATTATTGTTGTTGTGAACTGTGTTTATTATTGTGTTGTTTATTTGCATATTTTGTTTCATAGGAGTTTTCACAGCACCTGTGAAAGGGGTCTACATGTTTCACTTATTTATTTTTGCTGCGGGACATGATAAGTACCCTGTTACCACATCATTAATGAAGAACGGACAACAAGTTCTTGTGGCACATGGACACCAAGCTGGTCCACATTATGTGAACTCCTCCAATGGAGTGTCCCTGCAGTTAGATGCAGGAGATGTGGTCTATGTGCAATTCTGGGAGAACTGTATCATATATGACAATGCAAATTATCATAACACTTTCACTGGGCACTTGCTGTACGCTGAATGAACGGAGCTCAGGTTGTCAGATATGTCCACTACTCTGATGGTATTAACATACTTAACATGCATAACTGACTCTCAAGCACCAGCCAGTATTATGCATCACAGCCCCAGTCTTTGTAACCTGGACCCTATTTCTCATGTATCTTCTAGTACTTACTGTGCACTACCAAATGCTTGTTCACTTCTAACAGAAAATCCCTACTGCTGGAATTATTAGCCAATACTGTTGATTTGCTGTTGCTAACTGATACTTGGTGACAAGTTGCTGATTTTTACACTCCGAATCAGGCAACTCCACGGACCTTATTAAAATCAAACATACTTTAATACTCTGATTCTACCAGGCAACCCCAATGACCTTATTATTCAAATAAAATATACTTTATTCAGTATAATTCAGTAAAATGATTATGTCTACTATAATGAATCTTAGTGTCAGCTATTGGTAAGAATTATCAACAAAACTGGACCTGAAAATGTGAAAAACATTACATTTCTCAATTAATGTAGCCCAAACCTGACAGCTCACAAGGTTTAATTTTGTTTTATTGCACTGCACACAACCAGTAAGCCTGCAGTTCAGCTCCACAGATAATTTTTTCACAACACTGACATCAGTTTCAATTGTGGTTTAATATGTGGTTTAATATTAAATATATTTGAAAATTGAAAAGGACAGTCAGGAGTGACATCTCAGGGACAAGACTGGTTTAGCGCTTTAAAAAGGACTAGACTGGATTACACTGGGATCTGTAACAGATCAACAGAAGATACAAATGACTTACTTTTATAGTGGGGAACATAACAATACAGAGGTCAAATATCCAGTTATGAACCAGAATGTTCCAAATCAAACGTGACTGAAAAAGAGTGACTGGCTCTAGTGTGTGCTGATCTGGTGAACGTTGGAGGTTGGAAGCTTCGGTCAGAAAGCTGGGCTCCGAGAGATTTTGGTTTTCCACTTTTGCTTTATTGAACATGGAATATTACAAGGATTGGATGAGAGATGGATGATACAGACATGAATTGGGATAGATGCCCGAAAAGATATGTGTAGATGGTTGTATATGTGTGGCTGTAATTACAGGAAAAAACAGATGAATTACTCAAATAGTACATTCAATCAATTACTACAAGGCTAAACAAACAAACACATCCTCCAAATGAGTACAGTGACAAACGGAAATTAATCCAATGAATGAAAATGTTACATCTAACAGATCACCGATCATGTGTAGATACATTGAATGATATAACAGAACACCTGTAAATTACTCAATCGCTCGTAACGAGCTAACAACAACACAGGTCGAAATAATAACGGCTCGCATCGACCTAGTACATATATCACACTCGCTGCAGCATGTACTACATTAGTACTAACAATATTGAACTCACTTTTGATATATTGACGCACATAACTTTCAGATAAAGATGAGACACACCGCTGTACAAAGTTATCTCTCCTATCTTTCGGTAAGGACCAACGGACGCTGCGCGTGCGCATTCTACAAGACCGGACTAATGTACTGCAACGCAATGAGAACAACTTCTTATATAAAACAACAAGATAAAACGACAGTCTTTCGTACAGTGACGCTAGTCTATATATAGCCTATATACCAACATAATGAGATCATCCATCTCATGTTGAGATAGTTATTCTGTTTCACTATTTCCAGTGGCTTGAATGGGCTTCTCTGACTTTCTAAGAAAAAAATATCAAGAATGCCAAATTGAGGTCTTCCACCCTGTTATAGAAACTGGGTTGAATCGATGAATAGGTCCACTAGCCTATATTCCACTAAGACAGTTTTCATAATTTTCGCTTTCTATTGTCTGTTTGGTACCGAGTGACCATCAAAATAAAATTTACCGTCCAACATGAAGCCCATCCTTCTTGTATTAATGTAACCATAGCAACCTTTCCCGGAAGTAATTGAGCCACTGTGCGTTTATCCAACCAACTGGGAAGAACGGCTACAAATTTGCCTTTAAAAAGTTAAGCTGCTTTTAATAGTTTTGCTTTTTGTAATTTCAAGCTGTGTAACTATGTTTTGTATGTCATGTTTAGCTCGTTACCACAATATATACGCCTATTTATCGACATTTAGATAATGTTCAACAGATAAGTACACATAAGGAGATTCGAGCTTGCTGTGTATAATTTATTAACGTCAGTAGAGGACCTAAAAATATTTTACAAGAAGACTACGACTGCCCGCAAGTGTTCAAAGAAATCTCTTTTCTTCGCTTGATCTTACACACAGACGATGGAGTGCGGGTCAGCGCGTGGGGCAGCGCGAGGACTGTGGAACTGTCCTCGAGCGGCGAAGTACAGCAGCGAAACTCAGGAATTACTTCAATGTGTGTGTGTGTGTGTGTGTGTGTGTGTGTTAAACCACTCCAAAGTTTCTTTAAATGACACCATCTAATCTGTTTGCTTACCCAGTGATGATGCGAGAATCGCGACTCACGAATTTTCACCAGCGGGAGATTAACAAGCAACTGACGAGTAAGAACACATGACCATTGATTTACAGAGTGTTGAATAAATATATAGCTGAAAAATCTGTTGTGTTTGGTCTGTAAAACCCTCTGGGTTTACAAATCCTTTTCCATGACTGTTTTGGACTACAAAATATATTATCCGCTTACCTACCAATTTCCTTATGTACCAGAAGGGGGCGCTCTACCTCTGCTCTGTAACCCGACCTCGTCCGTCCCGCCCCCACAACCCCAGCCAAGGACGAGCAAAAGTGTGACTCATTCAGCCAGACCGCAGAAACGCAGCGTACAGATGTGTTCAGCCGGCAACAACTATATCCGGGAGAAATTTCGGCCAAGCGCAACACGTGGGCATTTGTGTTTTCATATAACAGCCACATTCAAAGCTAGTTTAACGATGTAAATGAGGTCTCTAAAAAATGCTTTTTCATTCATTCAATTTTCTGGTGCTTCAGTGGGTATAATCGGATCTTTTCCCTGAAGTGATGCCCTGGCAACCTGAAGTAGTTTGACCTGTACCTTTTATGCAATCATTATTGTAATTTGCCAAACTATCATTTTACAATAATGAGGCAACTGTCAGACATGCGATAGTGTCTAACCTGTAACACATTTCCCCCACCCTGCTGTCCCTGTCTTCTGGCCAAAGGAGACTTGGAGAAAGAGAAACGCAGACTGCAGAACATCCTTGCTACAGGTCAGGATGAAGCTCCACCTTCTCGCTGTCAGGCACCACCCACTGAGGGAGGAGAGGAGAGTGAGAGAGACAGGTTCCAAGAGGGTGAGACTAACTCAGCTTCCCAGGACAGAACATGTATAGAAAATAACATTTCTAACAATCTGGGAATTAGATGTGCAGGTCGAGTATGTAGTTGCTTTACAGACAAGTAAAGAAAAAGTATGCAGAATAATTTTCTCAGTTTATGAATTGTACATAATTTGTATGACCAAATTGTCTGGCCCTCATAGTCCTGGATGAGATTGAGGATAGGAGGCAGTTTTTGGAGGAGATGACTGCTCTTGGAAGAGGAAACCACTACCGTCACATCATAAACACAGAGATATCTCAGGTACACAGACGCAGACCATGTCATCTGTCTTCATTCTGAAATATTCAGCCTGAATGCTCTACACAAATGCTGCACAACCAACAGTTGCCGTTACTATTGAAGGTCCATTATTTACAATTGCACCAATTACTTCCTGCTTCACGCCGATTTAAAACTGAGCAACATTAATTCATACACGCTGTCTGAGTAGTATGTATGAATTCTGTGTTTGGGCTCTCTCCCGCAGAAGATTAGAGAGCTGGAACTGATCGACAGGGCACGCAGCAAAGAGCTGAGGACTCTTGTGAGGAAGGAGCAAGACGAGGAAGGAGGTGAATGAAACACAGTCTACCATCTAGACAGCTGGACACACCTACCACATCAAAAGCACAAGAACATGTGATGGCATGCAGCTTTTTCAATGGGTTTGGACTTTAAGAGAATACTGATTTCAGATGGTTTCTTCTTTATTTCATCAGGAAACACCTGACACAGCCTTACACAACCTTCAACCTTAAGATGATCAGTACAGGGCAATATACCAGCATACAATTTTCTGAGCCAACTTCGGGAATTAATACCCACACTGCATCCTGTGAGTTAGTTTCATTAAATGTTTTATTCACTGTTGAAACCAACGTGCATCTGGATTTTTTAAAGGTGTTTCTAGGCAACAGAAGCCCTTGGTTTGAGATTTTAGTGGCACAAAAAATCTAACAGTAGCAAAATTAACACAAAGACAAGAGCTTGTTTGTTGAAAAAACAAAATTGCCAAAAACGTCAAGTTAGACATAGACAAAATATATACTTTGCTGCCCCAAATTATTCATACCCCTGGCAAATTTAAGACTTAGTTACTTTTATTCAACCACCAATAAAATGACTCCCAGAAAATAAGTACAATAGACATTGTGAAAAAAAAATGCTCAACTTTTATTTACATTCGATGTGTGGAGGGAGTTAAAGATCAGGGTGATGGTGAGGAGCTCATCGCTAAAGATGAATTGGCAAAAATACCAGTGGAGACATGCAGAAAGCTGGTCAGCAATTATAGGAAGCATTTGACTGCTGCAATAGCCAATAAAGGGTTTTCTATTGATTATTGAGAAGGGTATGAATAATTTTGGACATGCCACTTTTTGTTCAAATGTGTAAAAAAAACATTTTATTCCACAATGATGCCTCTTGAACTTCATCTTATTCTCTTCTAGGAGACAGATGTGTCATTTTATTGCTGTTGAATAAAATAACCAAGTCTAAATTTGGGGTATGAATCATTTCAGGCAGCACTGTACACATACATCACAACATTCAGCTTTCCCCATAAATACAGTAAAACAATGGCACTCAGGCACAATCATCTTTTGTCTTGCTTGAGATAAAAATTTCAACAGATAACATGACTGACATTCCAAGAAGTACAATGCAAGGCATTAAGAATTTAGTTTCCTATAGTGTCTCTCCCAAATTACCAGCAATTTCTGTTATTACATCACGTTAAAATATTCCTACATAAAAAAAATTAAAAATTCCTACATTTTTGTTATCACCTTGAAAAAGTTCATTTATTCTTTCCTTCCTAGAAACATATTGAAATTGTTGTATATTACATAAGGAAGATTCTGTTCCTTTAAAGGGCTTCATCCTTTTAAAAATACATTTACATGATGGGCTATCCAATATCTTAACCAATTATTTGCATTAACATGAACCAGTACTACAGAAAAATTATTGCATGTTTGATGACATCTTTGACAGACATTTGGCCAAAACTACTACTGCGGTTTTAGTTGCAGTACTATCAATCCGTTGTTTTTATGAATGGCCCGTGTTGCTAGAAAACTGCAGGCAGAGACCCAGAGCTGCAGAAGTCTCATCAGCACCAGTGGCAGTAGATTACCTGACAAGTACCACACGGTTACAGGAACACAGTTTACTCTTTACTACACTCCTTACTACTTACTCTTTACTAACGAGCATTTAACACTCATCTCCAAATCTCACGGTTTTGCACTAGGTAGGTGCATAAAAGCATGATCACACTTTGTTAAATAGACACCCTGAAAACCAAAGAACCCAGTTTATGGTTTAAGTAGATCGTAAACCTGCATGAATGACCAAGTGAAACGTCCGTCTTTGGAACTTGGCACACTCATTTAAAGGTAAAAGTCATTCTAGATTTCATTCCTAGTTTACACTCTTCTTCCTTCTCAAACAAAGAAGTAAACTTATGACCCATTTTATGTACTAATCGAACACTACACTCCTGTTTTATTAACTGATTACGTCCTACATTTTAATAAAGGTTAAAAGTGAATAAGTGTTTTGATAAATATTAGGGGGGGGGGGGGTGCGCTCATGGTTGTTCCATGTTCTCACAACCACTTCATGGTGTTATAGTCATGAAACATGAACAGGGTCTAATGAAATCGTTCCTCCACCTGCCCCCATCCGCTCCACCTCTCCCACGCCCTCAACTCTTCTCCTCCATCCGCTCCACCTCTCCCACCACGCCCTCAACTCTTCTCCCCCATCCGCTCCACCTCTCCCACGCCCTCAACTCTTCTCCTCCATCCGCTCCACCTCTCCCACGCCCTTAACTCTTCTCCTCCATCCGCTCCACCTCTCCCACGCCCTCAACTCTTCTCCTCCATCCGCTCCACCTCTCCCACGCCCTTAACTCTTCTCCCCCATCCGCTCCACCTCTCCCACGCCCTTAACTCTTCTCCTCCATCCGCTCCACCTCTCCCACGCCCTTAACTCTTCTCCCCCATCCGCTCCACCTCTCCCACGCCCTCAACTCTTCTCCTCCATCCGCTCCACCTCTCCCACGCCCTCAACTCTTCTCCTCCATCCGCTCCACCTCTCCCACGCCCTCAACTCTTCTCCTCCATCCGCTCCACCTCTCCCACGCCCTCAACTCTTCTCCTCCATCCGCTCCACCTCTCCCACGCCCTCAACTCTTCTCCTCCATCCGCTCCACCTCTCCCACGCCCTTAACTCTTCTCCTCCATCCGCTCCACCTCTCCCACGCCCTCAACTCTTCTCCTCCATCCGCTCCACCTCTCCCACCACGCCCTCAACTCTTCTCCTCCATCCGCTCCACCTCTCCCACGCCCTCAACTCTTCTCCTCCATCCGCTCCACCTCTCCCACGCCCTCAACTCTTCTCCTCCATCCGCTCCACCTCTCCCACGCCCTCAACTCTTCTCCTCCATCCGCTCCACCTCTCCCACGCCCTCAACTCTTCTCCTCCATCCGCTCCACCTCTCCCACGCCCTCAACTCTTCTCCTCCATCCGCTCCACCTCTCCCACGCCCTCAACTCTTCTCCCCCATCCGCTCCACCTCTCCCACGCCCTCAACTCTTCTCCTTCCGCGGACTCCCGCCCTTCGCCACTTCGCCCTTCGTGCTGAGCCTCTTCAGGACCTTCATGGGTTTGAACTTAGCGGCCTTCTTCTTCTGCTCCCCCTCGCTGTGGAACTCTGGGTAAGGAGGGAGGGGTCGATTTGAAACAAAGAGGCAGAGCCCAAGGGGCAGAACCAAAAGGATGCATACAGAGACGGGGCAGAAGAGAGACAACACAGAGGACAACAGAAATAAGCCACTCCTACCTTTTTTCAACATGGCAGCCACTAGTTTGTCCTCTTCCTCTTCCCTAAAGAAAAACAGATCTTGAGTTCTGGTAAGCCCTGCGGGACGGCTAGTGGAGCCGTCTTTCATTTGTGTCTGTTTCGAGAAGATGGCAAAACGTTCCACCAACGAGCCTGGAACCGTACGAGTGTGAGCCGATTGATCACCTCTGCTTGTCCTGATCCATGCTGTTGATGATCTGGTTCCTCTGCTCGATCACGGTGACCAGCTCGTCCATCAGCTGCTTTTCCCTGTCTCGATCCTCATCACTCCACTCCCTCTCTGCAAAACAGACAGGAGCAACAGAAAAAGGTAAGTAGATGGGGATGGAACAGGAATAATGAGTAGATATATGTAAGAGCCAGGCAATTTCCTGAGTAAACTCTCACTAATGCACGTGTAATGACATAGTGGCGTAACAGAGTCCAACACCAGGGGTCAACACACATGGTTGTGCGACGCTGCATTCCGGCAGGTGTCCACAAAAACCCACCTGGCTTGTTCAGGAGACACCTCAGCTCATACTCCACGTCCGCCTGCCTCTCCTCCAGGTCCTGCTGTTTCACCCTGACCAATGATCAATAACCAGTGAGAATCAAAGAGAACCTCTACTCACGACACCGTCAGTGGGACGTTCCCAGTCTATATTACACAAACATCTTCTCCAGCGTTTGAGTCATTCTCCTGCCCACTGTTTTCTCTTGCTTGCCCATTGCCAAAAACTACATCAACATAAAACTGAAAGTTTACTACTATAAACAGGTTCATCCACATAATTTCAGACTTGGCATGACTTTGTCAGTATGAGTGGGTATATTAAAGTTTATATTGAACATAGGAAACTGAACCTAAGATGGATGTCCAAGTATTTTGACATCTAAGAGATTTCCATGTCATGTAATAATATGACAGCTTACAATAATAAATATGTGGAGAAGTCTATAAACATGTCACAAATATTTGTAGCCCTTTGCTGTAGGTGTCTGTGAAATCAACCCATGTTAAAAATACACTGTGCACCCCTGCTGTAGGTCCGTTATCACAACCGGTCACGCTCATGACACCTCTTTCAAGTCTCGGACGTGAACGTGTCGGACGGCTTACGTGTAAACCAGCTCTGCTTCTCGCCGCACCAGTAGGTGTTTCTCGTGAATCAGGGTGAACCAGTCCACCAGCAATCGCTCCTCCTCTTCCTCTAAAACACGGAGAAGCGACTCTTTAAAATGCAACCTCTTCACAATTCAACAGTACAGCCTTGCTGTTTTACGAAACACATACAGCAGGGGGCAGTGTAGAGTTCACACCCAAGCAAGTGGGGCGTTGCAGTTTCTTTGTCAGCCAGGTTTACTCTGGTGAAAGCAGAACTCTAACCTTGAAATACAAATATAAACTCTGCATTTTATTTCTTAGGAATTCTGGCCCAGTTTTGGATCTTCCATCCATCTTTCTTTATGACTGAATGATGTGCCGTCCTACACTTGCATTTCAAATCACTGACCCCAGATCAGTGTCAGAGTCTATATACATGCAACAAATATTTGTGGGACCCTAGTTGAATGCACTGATCCCAGACCAGTGCATTCCTCACCGTTAGAGCACTCCCTGAGCCGGTGCTCCAAGTCCACCCCTCTGTGCTCCAGCTCATCCAGCTGCCTCTCCAACAGCCCCATCTCCACGTAGATGTCCTCGATGGGGATGTACTGATCCGTGTGTACCTGGGTAGCAGACAGCAGGAGACTGTGAGCATCAGGGGCAATGTCGCTGATGTAGCCGTGAGGGTGACGATGTTCTAGAACACGCCCGCGTTCTGCCCGAGTACCGACGAACATCGATAGAATGTCGGGAGCTCCTAGCAACAATGTGGATTTGCTTCTATTATTTTATAATTGTCACTAAACCTGAATGAAACCAGAACTTGCTCAATATATAAAGCAGACGTTCCACCATTAGGCCCAGAGCTACTAGCGCATTAGATTGTGCTTGTAATCACTTGTTATGACTTGGCTTCAGATCTACTCTTGCTCCTCTACTAGAATTCAGCAATTTCATTTCAAAATCGATTTTGTATTTCTAGCAGCGGAAGAAATAAGATTTTCTAGCAAAAGGAAAGTGTGGGTAATCTTGTTTAACCTTGCGTTTAATGAGGGGGAAGCCATGCCCCGGGGCAGGGGGCCGGGCGGGTCGAGGGCCTCTCGAGGTCCTGGACTGAGGGGAAGTGACCGTCGGGGAGGCCTTCCGATTGAACGGATTCTCCTTACAGATCCGCTGAAGGGGAGAGGAAGACAAGCAACACAGGAAGAAAGCAAAAGAAGAGGAGGAGAGAAAACAGAAACGAGTGAGCAGGGGAGGGCAGGAGAAGAGGACGGAGAGGAGTGGAAGAGGAGAGAACATTCGTGTTCAGTCAAATAGCATAGTTCTCAAATCCTTAGACTTACTGCTCACTCTGCCCACATTACTAATCACAGTCACCATGAACCTACTGGGGTCACATCACTGTGGTGATATCCCACACTGGCTTACTTCAGTTCACTACTGGCCAGTTCACCGCTTGTGTTTCAGAAACATAAAACCACCAAGGACAGCTGCAAATCTTAAAACACATCTTAAGAACAACAAAAAATGCTACTGCACATATTCTCATATCTTTAAGGTCATGGTTCTGATCACCTTATTGGGTGTGTTTGAAGACGTAGTCCCAATCAGTGGACTAGGACCAGCTGGGGGGCGGGGAGGAGGTGGTCTCATAGCCCTGTGTCCTGCACTCCTATTGGTCTCTGGAGTGGCGGGGGCAGAACAGGTGTTGGTGTGCGGTGGCTGCGGGGCGGAGCTAGGCGAGAGGCGAGACTGGAGTTCAGCCGAAGGCGGCGAAGGGGAGGAGCCAGGGCTGCTGATTGACGGCTCAGACACGCTCTTGGTGACCGTATGTCCCTGTTCGCTAGCGGAGGGCGGTCGGGGGCGGGCTGCGGCGGGCCGGGTGGGGGCGTGGTCTGACGAAGAGGAGGAGAGGCTCTCCGTGCTCAGAGCTGGAGATGGACAGGCAGAGGAAGACTGAGAGGGAGGAAGAGCTGAAGGAACAGCAGACCAGAAAAGTGAAAATGAAGAGAACGCGGACAGCAAAAATAAAGTGAACAAAGAACAAGGGGGAACATCACTGGACTCGAACGCATAATAGACATCACAAGATGAAACATCTCTACATTCAGACTGAACACAATTAAATAATCCAGACAAGAGAAAGCTGAAATTCTGTATTTTATGACTGATGGAACACAACAAGCCTAAAATATGGACGCCCTGTCTCAGAACTTGCCTTTCTGGTCAGTAACTGACCTGTAGGGGCAGATTTAGGGGCTTTGGGTGCTGGCCGTTTTTTACTGCTGCCACTTCCTGGACTTCCAGAGGGGGCGGGGCTCCCTTTTCTGGGAGGGGTGTCTGATCCAGACACATCAGCAGCCTGTGTAATCCCATACCACGGGTGGACAGCAACTACAGAAGGTGGAACCAACGCTTCTGCAACTGACTCGTCATCTTCATCATCAAAGGGATTAGGAGGTGAGGCCGGGCGGGACTCCTCCTCCTTCACCAAGGGGGAGGAGTCACCATGTGGAGGCGTGGCAACACCAAGAGAAGCTGGAGGAGGAGGAGGAGCAACCTTTTTCTTGGGCTCCTGTTTGACAAGAGCCAGCCAGGGCGGGTCTTTGGGTTTGGGAGTGTCACTAGGCTGGCTGGTACGTAGCAGGAGGCGGGGCCAATGGCAAAGACAGACGGGAGAACACAGTGACATATGAACAGACATTAACATACACACAGGAACATACGCACACACACTGAGAATGCATGTTTGGAGAGATGAGCAAATCGAAAGGAAAAAGCAAAGCAAGGATTGTGTTCTCACCCTGGGGCAGGAGAATGAGATCTTTCACGGGGTACTAGGGCAGGAAGTCTGTGGTTACCTTCATCTCCTAGTTAAGAACAGAGAGAGGGAAGAGATCTGGAAGATCAGAACATCATTGCTACAAAACTAAGACAGTCGATGTTGTTAGAGACACTGTAGGAACTTATTACAATATATTACCCAGTGAATCATTCTACTGTACTATTAACAACTCACTTCAACATGGAAAGATTTCCAGCATTTTTTTTTCCTTAGGAATTCTAGGACCTCTGGGCTTTTTCCTCATGATTTCATGGATTGCGAAGGTTTACTAAAACGCCAGGATTAGGACTAGAATGCTGCCTACAAACTTTGATCAATTCTATTCTTTGGCATGTGCCAATCTGGATCATTAGCATAAAAATAACGTTACAGTGCTGGCCCAAACTTCACTGAAGTTGCCTGATTTTAATGACAACACCTGATCTACCATATATAAAACTCACCATTGACTGCTGGAGTCTGTGTGGGTTTGGGTGGGCGTGTCCTGGGTATAGGACGAACAGGAGGGGAGGAGTCAAACACCCTTCGAGGGGCGGGCACCGGTCGACTGTCCGCCCTTGCGCTCGAGGATGGAGGAGGAACGTTATTGGCTGCGGCTGGGTCTGGCTTTGGCGGTTCCTCCTTTAGTTCTACCTCTTCCTCTTCGTCAGACTCGTCAAAAGGATTGGGAGGACTGGCTGGCCGGGGTCCTGTCTCTTCTTTCAAGGCATCCTCAATTTCCTCTGCTTTCCTCACCCTTCCTTTTTCGCCCTCTTCCTTTTCCCTCTCCAGAGAGTTTGTTTCGTTACCCAATGGGCTGATGAGGGTGTCGGTATCAGCATGACCCGGCTGTGCTTTTTCCAAACTCCTCCCACTGGGAGGGGTTTCGGGGACCGAGCACGATGCTACCGGGTCAAGCTGCTTGCTCAAGTCCGGACGACCGTTCTGACTGGTTGAAGACGTTCTTGGAAAGTGGCGCACGCAGACCAGGGATCCAGAATCTCCCACAAGTTTGTAAGAGCCAGGCAATAAAGTGCTGCTACATTCCATGCACCTGTAGATAAATGCATTCTTAGCAGACTTGTATAACGGCACACTTTCTGATTCAGATAATTCACACAATACACAAATGGTACTTTTTTCTTCACCGAGTTATTTCCAAATCTTGATATCTGTGGTGCCTATTCCTAAAGACTAAGAGTTCGTTTGTGGTGGACCCAAAGGTTTCGACGTCCAGCTTTGCTGTGCGGAGCGTCTAGCTGCCCTACCTGAAGCAGTTGCGGTGGTACAGCTTGCCGTCGACGAGGAAGCGCTGCACCAAGTGAACGTGCTTCCCACAGGCCGCACAGGTGCTGCTCAGAGTGCTGCGCTTCGATTGGCTGTCTTCGCTCGGCTGTGTGGGCGGAGTCAGAAATCGGGACAGGACATTAGGGACGGGGAGACCATACGCGGGTGAAAACAGTAATGGCGTACTGCAAGTGCCTAGTTAACCTCCTCTAGAGCTAAAATGAAAGATGAAGAGGTAAACCAGCTTCCTCACAAGCCCCCCCCCCCCCCCCCCCCCCCGTCATCCCGTCTGGTGACTGGGTAGGATGGGGCAATAATTAGCTCAAAGATAAACAGGAAGAGGAAGTGCATGATGAAGAGGAAAGGGGAGAAGAAGTTGCACAGGGAAGGGAAGGATGAGAAAAAGCTGAAAGAGGATATCCATGACCGTGGGCTATATGGAGATGCAAAACGTCACACCAAAGTACTAAAGTACTGGGTTGGGTGTTAGCGTAGTGCTTCCTAAGACGGTCGTCGAGGACTGGGAGCCAGTGAATTATTATGGGCTGTTCCAGCCCACATTAGCTAGCTTAGGTGTGCTCGGAGCTGGAATGAAGCACAACACTGGACTAAAATGTAAAAGCGCTACAAAAGGAGAAGGTCTGTAAACACCGTCTGCACTGAAGGACAAACTTAGTCAACTACAGGCTTTACATGCCTGGAAAACTGACCACTGAAAACTGCCTTAGAAGAAGTGTGCAAACAGACGGACCCGGGGAAGGAGGAGGAGGGAAGGAGGTGGGGAGAAGGAGAGGAGGAAGAGAGGAGGAGGCATTTACAGCTCTCTCAAAGTGAAATTGAAACACCTCCACGTGCTTGTATCTCAATGAGTATGAGTGTGTTGGAGAAGTGGTTGACCAGGTTTATGCTTTCACAAAACAACACTTCTGTAACACTAGCTGTCTAATGCAGCTAATAAATGTTTTGTTAGATAGACAGCTAGCTAGCTAGCTAGCCAGACAGACAGACAGCTAGCCAGCCAACCAGACAGACAGACAGACAGCTAGCTAGCCAGCCAACCAGACAGACAGACAGACTCACTCTGAGTAACTAAAGTTTCCTGCAGTAAAAGATGTGGGAGCATTGCTCTATAATAAAGTGTTTTCCATATAACGGATATATTATAAATGTTCTCATATTTGCTATGTACCACGGCTTATCATTCATCCTCACCCTGAGGATGTTGTAACGCTGAAGAAACTCTGATGGTATCTGCTTCAGCTACCTCCCGAGCCCTGAGGGGACTGGTATTTCATTAGAGCGCAAGGCTTCAAAACAGGCTTTCAGGACACATTAGTCCTTGTTCACAAAACATGGACCGGGTCCAGATTAGGACTGACTGTTCCCTCACCATCTTGGTTGGGACGTGCCCCAGTAAACTCCTCTTAGA
The DNA here is from genome assembly GCF_052324685.1 of Brachyhypopomus gauderio. Classification (NCBI taxonomy): domain Eukaryota; kingdom Metazoa; phylum Chordata; class Actinopteri; order Gymnotiformes; family Hypopomidae; genus Brachyhypopomus; species Brachyhypopomus gauderio. The sequence goes on along the minus strand of NC_135218.1, from coordinate 25,052,851 downwards.
GCGGGACGCCATCCAATATCTGACACACCATCAACTGAAACTGATGGCATTTAATTGAAACAAGCAGGCAGATGACCCTCAAGGGTAATAAACAGAACTCTCTAGAAAATCCAATATTACATGTAGCACTGAGAAACATTACCTCAGCATCGTTGGTTCTATCCTCTAAAGGAGTGGCTGGCCTCTTCACTGCTGGCTCCCTCTGGCCCGCACCAGCTGGCCTCTTCATGCAGGGGGGATTAACTGAAGAACAACACTACATTTAAGAGTCGTGCGCCTCACATTTACATGTGAACCTGACAACCATATGCTTGTACCTTGTTTCACCCTTAGATAAGGTGGTAGATCACAGAACAATTAGCATTTCCTCTTCAAGCTGTATGCATGTTAACACACTTCAACAGAAGCTGTCCATTTGTCGCAATAAAAGATGACAGCAGGTTACATCTGCGAATGACACGGTCCCGTCTGCAGCGAATCGTGTTCCCGGATGCTGATCGCTAGGCAACCAATAAAATTTCCTAGGTGACTGCCGCAAACCAAACAAGCTCTGCAGATGATGCCATCTCTGAAATCTAATTTAATAAATCACCAGAGGCACCTGGAGTTGTACTGGAGGTGATGGGACATTAACTGGGCGCTCGCGGCCTAAACTGGGACAATGAATCTGAACTGCAACCGGAGCGATTCCAAGCTAACTTGGGCTACCACCTCGGCCCAAACAACGGTCTTTACGGAAGTGGCACTCACCGTGTTGAGCACTGACGGGCACTCACCGTGGGATTTGCTAGTGAAGTAGTTGTAGTACTGAGACACGTAGGTGATGACACTGAGGCGATCCGGCACTTTCATGGACACCATGTCCTCTGCGTCCAAGAGGGCTGGAATACCCAGCTCCTTCTCCGCCAACTCAAACGCCTTGAAGCGGGAGAGATAACGTGAGAGAGGGAGACCAGGAAAGAGAAAAAGAACTGAGATGGAAGGAGAAAGAGGGTCAGAGCAAAGCTTTTATAAAAGAGGCTCAAGTACTGTACTGTAAAGTTGCTAATGTGTTCAGTCAGGCGTGGTGGAGTGCAACTTCGTCTCTGCTTTGTTCCTTAAAAACAGACTTCACGGCCGAGCCCATGTGTAATTACTTTCATTAGCCCTGTTTGAGCACTCTCCCTTTAAAAGGTTCCATTCCTTCCTGAGTTTCACACTGGCGGTTACAAAGTCGCAAAAGCTTTCAGGAGAGCTGATAAGAAATGTGAGGTGACTCTGATAATGACAGGCTAGAAAACCTGCTGCCACAGCTGGCTGGTAGATGTAGCACTGGCCTGGGGATAGTAGCTGCACTAGAATAAACCAGAACCAACGGAACCTTAACCCAAATGGACCGGGCTGGACTTTAGCATAACTACTGAATTAGCATGATGCTAACTGGTAAGTATTCCATTAAGAGAACCTTCCTTTCTTGTGCTCTACACATGCATCATCATCACTTGCTGGAGGGCCTAGTCCTCGTACTACAATAGCACGTTAGCACATCTGACCGCATTCTGAATTATCATGTCTGACTGGCTGGATTTCTGGACTCCAGTTCTGTGCATAACCGTGTGCAAGAATAAACCACTATGGTAATGCTATGTCTCAACCAGCATGTCCCACTAGAGCCTAGATCCAGAATTCCAGACGTTTCATATTTAAAAAAACTTGCTGAACACTGCGGAAGAGTGCCGACCAGGTTTAGAGCGGAGACATCAACAACATAAACCCCAGGGTTTAACAGTGACGCGCGCTAGCCTCTCATTTTCATATAAACCCTGGCCAGCACAGCAGAATACAGGCCAGGGCTGATACTCACCAAGCGGTTGTTCTCATACACATTTTCTTTGGAAAGGGAGTCAAAGTCTCTGCAGCATGACAAAAGAGAGAAAGCAAAAGTCATCAGATTGAGATACACGAGATACATTCTTTCCACACAAGAGACTTAACATGTTCTTTAGTTAACGACTTTGAAAGCATAAACACTTGGGTAAGAGGATTGGCTGTGTATGGCTAAAATACATAAAGCTGAGGTTAATATTGGCAAACCATCCTGCACAAACAGGAACATTTCGCTTCACAGCTGATGAGGTTTTGGGAATTTCGATCTCGATCTCCTCGCCTCCCCCAGGAAAGTCACCACCACTACAAAAATAATTACATTTCTCTAATTTGTTTGAAAGAAATTCCATTTTGTTTCCATTAATAAATCTTACAATTAAAACATTCAGTACCACAGATATATGCTCACTTTATGTATTTGACAAGAGGTAAAATATGACAAACCACCATTAAGGTTAAGTAGGTCCTGACACACAAACGTGGCCCTTTTGAACCTATTAGAAATGGTTCTTTCTAAGCCGCATGTCCGTATCGTATTTTTTTGTCGTGATGGTCTTTGGTTTGCGGACCTTCTAACAACAAAACAATTGCAATATAAACCTGCCACGAGCAAACGTAGCATAACAAAGCACAAACAATTAATCAATTTTTCATAAAGGTCATTTCATAAAGCCTCCCACGGGAAGCCGGGAGGCCCTGTGAGGTTGCGCGGTGTGTGAGGGGAAACAATGGAGCTTCTGTGGCGCTGGAGGAAGGAACGCGGCCGTGCGCACGTGCCAAGCCCGGCGGAGCGCAGTAACGTCTCCCGCGGCACCGGCCCCAAAGCCACCCGCCGCATCCGTCGTGACGTCACCCCCGGGATCCCGACACCTCAGCGCGGGTCGAAGCTGCTGGTTGATCCCCCCCCCACCCAGCACAGGAAGACAAACGGAGCTCTAGACCGCACTAGTTCTGGGAGGCTCTCCCGGGCGGCTGAGAGTTTCAGACCCGACTCCGGAGTCTGCAGAAGTCGTGTTAAGCACAGGCGACTCTGCAGCAGATGTGTGTGTGTGTGTGTGTGTGAAACTCTGTTCAGATACGATTCATGCAGACTCATCACTATGTCTCAAAGTACAATCTCCATTAGAGACGAATGATCCGGTTGCACTGATGGATAACCTGACGCCACATAAAGGTAGGAGAGCCCTGAGGCAGGAGAAGCTGAACTTCATTAATAAGAGAGCAATGCAGGATAGTGAAGAAGGGAGGAAACGATGAGAAAAGAGGAATTCAAAATATGGAGATAAAGATAAAGTAAAAGTAAGTCCAAATGAGTTAAATCTGAGGAGAGGATTGGGGCAGGTCTGAGGAGAGGATTGGGGCAGGTCTGAGGAGAAGATTGGGGCAGGTCTGAGGAGAGGATTGGGGCAGGTCTGAGGAGAGGATTAGGGCAGGTCTGAGGAGAGGATTGGGGCAGGTCTGAGGAGAGGATTGGGGCAGGTCTGAGGAGAAGATTGGGGCAGGTCTGAGGAGAGGATTATGGCAGGTCTGAGGAGAGGATTAGGGCAGGTCTGAGGAGAGGATTAGGGCAGGTCTGAGGAGAGGATTAGGGCAGGTCTGAGGAGAGGATTAGGGCAGGTCTGAGGAGAGGATTGGGGCAGGTCTGAGGAGAAGATTGGGGCAGGTCTGAGGAGAGGATTGGGGCAGGTCTGAGGAGAGGATTGGAGCAGGTCTGAGGAGAGGATTAGAGCAGGTCTGAGGAGAGGATTGGGGCAGGTCTGAGGAGAGGATTGGGGCAGGTCTGAGGAGAGGATTGGGGCAGGTCTGAGGAGAGGATTGGGGCAGGTCTGAGGAGAGGATTGGGGCAGGTCTGAGGAGAAGATTGGGGCAGGTCTGAGGAGAGGATTGGGGCAGGTCTGAGGAGAGGATTAGGGCAGGTCTGAGGAGAGGATTGGGGCAGGTCTGAGGAGAGGATTGGGGCAGGTCTGAGGAGAAGATTGGGGCAGGTCTGAGGAGAGGATTAGGGCAGGTCTGAGGAGAGGATTAGGGCAGGTCTGAGGAGAGGATTAGGGCAGGTCTGAGGAGAGGATTAGGGCAGGTCTGAGGAGAGGATTAGGGCAGGTCTGAGGAGAGGATTGGGGCAGGTCTGAGGAGAAGATTGGGGCAGGTCTGAGGAGAAGATTGGGGCAGGTCTGAGGAGAGGATTGGGGCAGGTCTGAGGAGAGGATTGGGGCAGGTCTGAGGAGAGGATTAGGGCAGGTCTGAGAGCGCACCGCTGAGGTCATCATCAAAACATTTCGCTCATAACGACATGTCCCGAGTTTAAAATGGATATGGTTGATGCTAGCGGAGATGGGGGTTGTAAGGGACCTCCACAGGAATAAGAAACTGATACCATCTGCAACAGTTCTGTTAAACGGCTTCTGCAGCTTTTAGTGTGTTGATTAAAATGCTGAATGTCACCTCCTCTCTGTGATTGAGACTGACGGTCGGTCAGGCTAATCTTGGGCCTAAGATTGAGTTTGTTGGGCTTAGCAACAGAGGCAAAGTTGGAGGCTCACAGGTAAGACTAGATTGATGGACCACACCATCTCCCAGTGTCAGTGACAGACATGATGACCCAGCATCTCACCAACAGTGGGCCCTAAATACACCCTGCCTGCTGGACGTTCAACTTCTCTGCTATAACGCAGAAAACTAGATTATTCTTTGAAAATTAACTTAAGCCATTCATGAATATGAATTAATATGTATTTACAAGGAGTGTTGAGTCCTTCCAATGAAAAACCATACATCAGCCATTTTTTCTATTTTCTTTTGCCTTTAGTGTAATGTTATTTTAGTTTCTTGATTTTGTATAACATTTACATTATAATGCTAAAATATGCTTTATTTGTGTGTCCGCATTTGTGTGAATAAAATGTACAATAATGCTTATTATTATTGTTATCATTTTGAATAATCATTGCAAAAGAATGCATATGAAAACATATATTACCTTTGTAACACACCCCCCCCCCCCCCCAATCCCTGATTCGTCCATCACACATGGTTTCCCTGGAGACAGTCAGACATCGCCCAACCAAACTCCCAGGTTTAACGACTCACAGAGAGCCATAGTGTACCAGTGTGTGTACTCACATAAGCATGCACAAACACACGTTTTGGCTCCAATACACAGCAAGGCACTGTACTAGAGCTAGAGCTTAACACACTCCTGCCTACCTCAGACACTGCTTCATCCGACAGACATTCGCACACAGACACACTCATATTTACAGGTGTGGTGCACTGCAGACTCACTGCAACCACAACCATCCCCACACATGAGCTCAGACTGTACTGGCAAACACCAACGAGATGAGTCAGACTAAACCAGCAAAACCTATAGTGATACTTGCTCAAAGCAATCATCTTAAACGCCACCCACTAATCCACGCTGTGAAATTATATAGAAGGAAGCAGACTGTGCGAAGACTGAATTACTACTACAGCTTAAACCCCCACGGTGCGTTTCGCCTCCTGTGAAGGCCAAGCTGATCTGCAGACATGTAACTTCCTGAGTGGCAAAAATGGCAACAGTACTGTTGATACAACAAGGTCTGCATCATCCCAGCGCATGCAACCTGCACACCGCACTCACACAGAAACACACAAGTAAACAAACACCAGTGGAGGAATAAAAAGCAAACTTTGCTTGCACAGCTGATAAAGTAGCATTGTACGAAATGTCCTGTTTCTCTGAAAACTTTGTGTACTTTACTATATATATATATATATATATATATATATATATATATATATATATATATATATATATATATATATATATATATATATATATATAGAGAGAGAGAGAGAGAGAGAGAGAGAGAGAGAGAGAGACAGAGATAGAGAGATAACATCATTGTGATGATCTTAATAATAACTTATTTTTCCTTTCAGCTTTTGATCCAAAATGACTACACAGTTTTTACTATAATGAGAGAAATGGTGGCAGATTCTGAGGCCCAGCTGTCATTCCACATTTGGGCATGTTGCACGGCCCCACATGACTGAGAGGGAGGGGTCTAACATGGTAGTAACAGAACAGCTGAGAATAAGTCAGGTTAGTCACATGTATTAGGGCTCTGCTTGCCTCAAAAGCCTGAGCACAGGCACGCGTTCTAGATGCCATCAGAAATTAGGCCATGCAGGCCTTATTTACATTAGCAACAAACAAAGAGTCTTCTGCTGAGGCGTGAAGAGCAGGTCAGGTGGTTGTGTGTCAGCGTTGAAGCTCTGAGAGGAAAAGCCCTTAACAGTTTTGGAGTGATTTCATTTAACAGTATGTATGTTTGTATGCATATATGTATTTAATCTGATCTGCAGAATTACATCAATAATTCAATGAATAATTCTCATTTAACCATATCTTTCAGCCCTTGCCATTTCTACTTACGTAGTGATTGTCAGTCTACTTAAGCATTAATGGATGTAACTTATCTAATTTACCCAACACCCAGCATTACAATAATAACCTACACAAAACAGAAGACCAAACAGAAAGTCTACAAGCCATGAGAGACACTTTCACCTAAAGGCTTATAAACAACTGGCAACCGCACACAGGAAGCACTGAAAGTACTCACATCAGGTCTGGTCTGTGTCGGTGTATTATGGCACAGAAGGCCAATCCATCTCTGAAGGAAGCTGACATGTTATTAATCTCCACAGCACTGTAGTTCTCACACTGTCGCCTGCACCATTCCTGGAGTGCTTTCAAGGAGCCCATGGTCAAAAGATCTCAACACACGTGTAATGAGACTAATCGCTACCTGGTATTTCTTATCTTTTAATTAATATTTAACGTTACGAGCGGCGTGTATCTCAACACCCTCAGAAACGTGATCGACAGCCGGGATTACACCAAACGTGCCGCCAGCCCAACTGTGTTGTGGTTAGTTATCAGCGATAATATCTCAACTACAACAGTGCTGCCCAACAAAACGTTTGTGTCGTTAAATTACTTCTGCCCCTAATAAATACGTTTTTTCTTAGTCTGACAACTACACACAGATCTGCCAGATTACAGTTCGCGTCAGTAACTCGCAATCTTGAGTTTAACAGTTTGGATCAGAAATCAAAGTCGCGGCCAGCGAGCCATCTTCAGTCTTCGCACACCAAGTTGCTGCTCGGTCAACGGCTGCAAATCCACCGCACATGACCGTCGTGGTCTTTATCCGGAGAGGTAATAGACTCGGTGGATCCCATTCCGTGACAGATCTCTCCGGATCTAGTGGGTCGCGGTTCTTCTGATTCGTGATCCTGACAGCGGCGTGTAACGTTGATCTCGGTTATTAGCTACTTGGCTAACGTTCCGCGGGTCTCCTCGACCCGAAACGACTAGCCAGCTGTGTGTCCATGTTTAAGTCGGTTGTACGCAGCTAGTTTTTCCCGCTAGAGTCGATTCTATAGATAATGAAATACGAGCCCACCCATGTTCCGCTGCCGCGTAGCGAAGCTAACTGACGACTCCTCTCGTCTTCGACCTGAGGGCAAAACGGATCCTGATTAGTCAACTCTCTAATCAGGGGGACTTTGGCGCCACCTTGTGGTGGGAAGTGAAATTACAAGACGAAGACGGCGCACTTCGCCCTTAATTATCCCACCTAGGAAAACAATGTCCCATTATGTCGCGCAATTACACTGTCGTATCAGTGTTTGTTAAAGTTCCTTAAATATTCATCTGAAGACACAATTACCCAATGTGTCTGCATGGCCTCAAGCTAAACAATTATATCTGAATCTGCTTATGTTCTCCAGAACATTCGCCACGATGCAAGAGTTGTGTCACAGGGAGATCCTAACGTTACTGTTTCACTATGTAATGCTTTTTTTATAATACTTAATAATTATGTCTCCAACAAGCTCACAAACGTCCATGGCTTACCTTTTTTATGTTACTATCAATAAATAAAAGACTTCCACGTCCCACGCACTATGAATAGTAACGCTTTATGGAGTGCAAAAACTAAAATACCTGAACAACGACCTTCTTGTTTTTCCCCCAAAAGAAAACTTAATGCAGATTCAAAAGCCCGATATTTTATTTGCCTTTTGAGTTCAGACTCACAATTACATTTAGTGTTCGTTTCAGGGTAATGGTTATAGTTTAGGTTTGGTTCGTTTGGTCATGTTAATATTAGGGTTATTGTTTGGTTCGTGGTTATAATAAATAGAAAGAAATGTCTCTGGATGAATGGTATTTGTCTTATGTGAGCGTTGCTGTTCGGATAGTTTGTTATGGATGATGTATTCTGAGTGATAACACGCCCTGTATATCACGCTGAATCATACTTTTATTTGCATGCCGTGATCTCAGGCCGACAACGTAACCTGGGCGACAGACGCAACGTCGGATTTTGGCCGCTTTGCGTAAAAATTCGAACGCGACGCGGCGTGTCGCGAGAGCTGCGGCGTATCGCGAGAGTTGCGGCGCACTCGCACGGCAGAAGCTCCCAAAGATGGCGGCTCCGCCTGACGAGGCGAGCTTGGAGTCTCGCATCAGTAAGTCGAGCAGAGTTCCATCATCGTTATTATTATTTTGGGTGACACGGTCGACACCTTCTGATGTCGAGGGGCCGTGTTCGCACGGGTTAGTCGCGGCGCCTTTTGGATACTTCTCGTTGGCTCAAGGATCGTTAGTGTGAAGTCTTGAGGCCGGTCAGTCTAGCGGCTAACTGGCTATGTGGCTAACTAGCTATGTGGCTAAGTGGCTAACTAGCTAGGTGGCTAACTAGCTAGGTGGCTAACTGGCTAGGTTTTTAGGGATGCAACGTCGCAGGCGTCGCGCTAAGCAGCGAGGCAGTCGCGCTGACCGCGGCGTTTCGGCGCCCGAGGGGTGGTGTCGCTCGGCGGAGTGGGTCAGCCGTGGTGTGAAATAACAGGGAGGCGTCGCCTCACTTGTGGCTGAACTTGTCATGCTAGCTGACTAGTCAACGTCATCCAGCTAGCCTGGCTAGGAGAGCTAGCTGGTTACAATATCACTGGGGTGTAGATTCACACAGACCCGCTGTGTGTGCGTGATAACTGACCACACAGCAAGCTGTTTGTCAAACATGTAACCTGCGTGTGGTGATTGTTTACAGTAGCGGGTATCTGGTTATCTTTAGGTGTCTGGCAGCTGTGGGAGTGGTGGACATGGCCAGCCAGCTACAAAAGTTTCCAACAATATGATTCATTCGTTTATTTCCTCTTACTTTGGAAATATTGCGTAAAAGCAGTTTATTCGGACTGGGTATGAATGTTTTAAGCGTTGAAGACGTTTGTAAACAATTGTGGTGTTCCTGTTGTACACTGGGGGAAAGCTAGATGATAATTTAATCCTGTTTATATGTTTAAAAAATAGCGCTTATTTAATAATAACTACACCATGTCACATGATCTTTTGTCATTTTGTCTTATACCATAAGTGTATTGGTTATTGTCCCTTATAATGACCGCACAAGGTTTTCTGATTGGGTTTATATTATCCAGACCCTCTGTGAGGCTCCAGTGTTGGTAGTACGAGTTTGACAAGTTTCAGCAATAGTAAACAAGCGAGACTTTTGACCTGATTGCTTTTCATTGTTAACCGTGCTTTGGTTTGAAATTTTCACATGCACTGCATGCTACATTAATTTGACCTGTTTTCATGAGATATATATGCTGATTTCTTTCTGTCCTGTGTGCTTGTCAAACTGCAGACAAAGCAACCAACCCCTTAAACAGAGAGACCGACTGGGACAGTATCAAAGCCTTCTGTGAACAGCTCATAAATGAACCTGAAGGGTGAGTCTAAGCGTGGCTATATATACTCTAGTTCGGTAGGGCCCGTCACCTACATGAAAAACATTACAATACATTCACTATGCTGTGATCTTATAAGTTATTGGGTGTTCAAGTCGAACAGTTATTTTTCTTTCAAAAGACATGAGATGGAAAATAGCAAAACTCAATGCAAGATTTTTAATTTTACTTATCAACATTCTGACTTTATGAATTTCGTAGTTGTAATATTATAGCCCTTTCTGCATCCAGGGTTGTGTGCATGTATCTCAGCTGTACTTGTTTATTCCTTGATTTCTGGGCCGTGGTCTCGTTTGAGACCTTCTTTGGGGCCACTACTACCATCATGTTAACTCCAGTCGGCGCCGAGTAGCCTGGTTAGCTCAACCTTCTCTCATTTCTTTGCCCTTTACACTAATTTTAATGAGTGATGCTGATCATGGAACAGCTGCTTTTTGATCTTCAGCAATCACGGTTAGAAGAGGAGAAACGTGCAGATGAGTCACGGAGCAGAGGTCTCGGGTTCTTGTGTCAGTACCACCCATCTGCATTCAGTGTGCTGATCCAGAGCTGCGTGGTGTCATCTCACAACAACGTCACCAGAACTGTGTGGTCTCATCTCACCAGAACTATTTAGCCCACAGTTCCTGAGCTTTTAAGTGACATTTCCCCCCACCTAAAGTGCCATTCAGACACGCGTCCTGTGTGTTTTGAAATCTCAGATCTGGTCACCCAGTCAGATAACTTGGTCATTCTTTAATCAAGAGTATTTGTATCTAGGGCCTAATTTCAAAGGTCGTTGCTGAGATTTATGTGTTGACTGACTGTGTTGACTGTGTTTCTCTACCTTTTTCATCTGATTCACTGCAGTCCACAGTTGGCCACCAGGCTGCTGGCCCATAAGATTCAGTCCCCACAGGAATGGGAGGCACTACAGGCGTTGACGGTAAGATGACCTGCTGTCCTGGGCCGCCGGGCTGCATCTGAAACCTTCACGGTTCCACATGTTCTTTCTGTTATTTTGAACTGTGTTTGCTATGTTCATTATATATGATGCCTTGCAGTATTATTGTAGGTAATCTAGTAACCACTGTAGTGAGACACTATACCATGAAGCCCAGCTGGTTTGCTCTAATTGTTCCCATTATGCAGCCATTGGGTCTTATCTCTGAGAGGCAGATTCTCCCTCTCATCTCCAGGGGGTGAAGTTAAACAAATCAAATGATTAACTGTCCTATGAGCCAGTTATCGAAAGCCAACACTTTTATATAGTGTGTATGTGTGTGTATATATATATACACACATACACACTATATATATATATATATATATATATATATATATACACATATATATATATATATATATATATATATATTGCATTTATAGTCTATATATGTACACACACACACGTATGCATATACATACACAACTGTTTCCTGATTTTGCAGTATAGCAGGAGTCAAGCAGCATGTTTCAGACGTCATGAGATATTCACCTGAGTGAGCAGTAGGAGTGTCAGGTGTGACTTCACAGGCCACAGGTGGTTCTCGTCATCGCAGACGGTTTCACCTCGGTGTGCAGAGAGAGCAGAAACAGCTTTATGGTCTAGTCACCCCCTTTGCGCATAAGGCACAACTGATGTTAGCTGCAGGACGAGCCAAATGTGGTGAGCTTGCGTACAGTGAGTCACGGCGGGCTTTGCTCTTAATGCAGGTTGTTAGATAAAGTGCTGGCGTTTGAGTTGCTGCGGTGTGAAGGGAGGCCAGTTCACAGGGACTCTGGGATTGTTTCCTCCTGCAGCGTGTGGATCTGCACGCTGGAAGATGTTGCACTGAAGCTTGTTGTTGGGTTAATGGAGGTTTAGTTTGTCAGGTTTGCGTAACATTGCTAAAGTGTTAATTGTCTTGAGAAGCTGTGAATGAATGAATGAATTTGTGTGTGTGTGTGTGTGTGTGTGTGTGTGGAGCAAGGGGTTTCGAAAGAGCTTTTTTAATCTCAGATTGAAAAAAGAATAAGAAATTATTTGGAAGATGTAAAAGGTGTACATTAGCCATCATGTCCTTACGTAATCTCACTCGTTAGATAGATGACTTTGATTAATGAAAGCTTCTAACGAGAAGGGGATCTTTGACACCTCTGATCCGCGTGTGTGCGTGCGTGTGTGCGTGCGTGTGTGCGTGCGTGTGTGTGTGTGTGTGTGTGTAGGTTCTGGAAACGTGCATGAAGAACTGTGGGAAGCGGTTCCATAACGAGGTGGGAAAGTTCCGCTTCCTTAATGAACTCATCAAGGTGGTGTCTCCTAAGGTAAGGCCACTGTGCCTCTGGGTTAAGGGATGACGTGGGCCTGCGTCTCTGATGTTCACGGGCTTTTCGGAGGTTTCTGCTCGTTTTATTGTTTTATTGTATCGTTTTACCACAGCAGATCTCACTGGTGGCATGTGCATCATGTGTGGTGTAAAAAGAAGACTGCTAGGAACAAACCACTATGATACTTGGAAATACTATCGGGCTGGAATCGTTTTTTCCACGCTTGTCTGTTCTGTTACAGTACCTGGGCTCCCGAGCTCCAGAACCAGTAAAGAGGAAGGTTCTAGAGATGATGTATAGCTGGACTATGGGTCTTCCTGAAGAGACCAAAATATCTGATGCTTATCAGATGCTGAAGAAGCAAGGTAACCCACCCCAAAGTGTTTGAGTGTTTGACGCGCCGATTCCGGTTGAGCCTGTTTAATTCCACATCGGTACATAGCACGGAATTCGCTGACACGGTTTGCATTTTGTGATCGAAACCCAGTCAGTTGTGCGATGTTCCGCAGAGCCCCTTTGTCATTTTCACCATTGTTACGACATCGCCGCCCTGTGAGATTCTAGCGTTTGCGGGGAATATTCTTCACCGTTGCCAAGCACCTCGCCTCTCTTCCAGGCATTGTGAAACAGGACCCGGCCCTTCCAGACGACAAGCCCCTCCCCCCTCCACCGCCCAGACCCAAGAATGCCATCTTTGAGGACGAAGAGAAGTCGAAGGTAGAAAACGCAGGCCGCCCGGGAGCGAGCGTCTTTTGTTAGAGTGACGCGGCCTTTCCCCTGCCGTAGCTGCCTCATTTGGCCTGGCGTAGGCACTTCTGTTAACGCAGTTAAAATAAGCCACTCTCGAGGTCGGTGTTTGCTCCGTCAGGAGGGCTGCATTAGGGCTGGACCACAGCTTCACACAGGGGCCCATTTCCAGCATTGGCCAACATTCTCTAATGAGATTATAAACAACAGAGAGCAATTGATTAGGCACACACACACACACTTCTGCCCAGTCTCCTCCACACCTCACGTGAAATTTCTTATCTCATATTGAGCTGTAAAGCCCCAGTCACGAATTCCAACTGCCACAGGATGATGTCTGAATTCTCCAACACCCATTCGAGCGTTTGAGTGCTGTCATTCAGTGGTCCCTGTTGTTGGAATGCCGTTGTTGGAATGTTGTCATGACACTGTGCCTGGTTCGGGCCTTTCCTGAGTCCCTCAGAGTGACAGGAGTGGCTGGGAAACTCTATTCAGATTCACTGAATGAGTATAAACAATGGGCCAAACATGCGACGCTGGTTCATAGAAGCTGCATAATCACAACAATAAGGGCGTAATAAATTGATCTATCTATCCGTCATCTATCTGTCCTTCTCTGTCTGTCGCTCTCTTTGTAGATGTTGTCCCGCCTGCTCAACAGTACTCACCCTGAGGACCTACGAGCTGCAAACAAACTCATTAAGGAGATGGTGCAGGAGGTGCGTGTGTTTGTGTGTCTCCTGGCTGAGCTCGTTTCTGGCATGCGATGGATGAACATGCAGTGTAAAATAAAGGAGTTTGTGTGTGCGTATAGGACCAGAAGCGGATGGAGAAGGTTTCAAAGAGAGTAAACGCCATTCAGGAGGTGAAGGAGAGTGTGAAACTACTGACACAGCTGCTGGGAGACTACAGTAAAGACAACAGCTCCCATGGTAACGAGGAGCTCATCAAGGTGTGTAAGCACACACACACACACACACACACACACACACACACACACACTCACCTAATTACCTACCCCTTCTCATATGACCATGATCTAGTTCTAGATCTAGATCGGGTTAGCCAAGTTAGCCTCATAATTCTCTATGAGAGAATTTGAGACATGAGGGAGAGTGTACTGAAGTGTCCGTAACCGTGTGTGTGTGCTGATAGGATCTGTACCAGCGCTGTGAGAGGATGAGACCCACCCTCTTCAGACTGGCCAGTGACACAGAAGACAACGACGAGGCTCTGGGTAGGAGGAGAGGCAACGAGTCTCAACGTTAAAATGTGCCTGCTGTTGCTTCAGTTGAACCAGGTTGCGATTGTAATCGTGTGTGTGTGTGTGTGTGTGTGTGTGTGTGTGCGCGCGTCACCACAGCGGAGATTCTGCAGGCAAATGACAGCCTGACCCAGGTCATTAACTTGTACAGACAGCTGGTTAAGGGAGAGGAGGTGAATGGAGACAGCAACACCACCCTCAGCCTCAAGGGTAAGAGCACTGAATCACCAACACACTCTCTCTCTCTCTCTGTCTCTCTGTCTCTGTCTCTGTCTCTCTCTCTCTCTCTCTGCTGGACAACGTCTTGACTACAAACATCTCCCTGTGCAGGCAGTAGCAGCACAGCCCTGCTGGACCTCACTGGCCTCGACACCTCATCCTCAGCTGCAGGTTTCCCAGAATTCCCCTCTCAGACCACGCCGACACAGGAGCTGGGGATCAGCTTGCTAGATGATGAGCTCATGTCTCTGGGTAAGAACTGACTCGGGATCAGCGTTCTCTTTCCATATCCCTCAGAGTATACATTTAGATACATGGGGGAGCTGATCTAAGATCAACCCTTGATTTTATTTATTTATGTATTTTACATCCAAATGAACGGATTACTAGATTTAGTCCATTTAAACGGCCCATCCTGAACCAGCGTAGGTGAGAGCCTGTGGTGATCTGTGTTGTAGGACTAACCGACGTAGCTCCCGGTCCTAACCTGGCTCCGTCCCAGTCTGGGGAGGCCACAACATGGAACTCGTTTCAGGTGGGGGAGACGGCGAGATGTCAAACCTCCTGCTTCGCCGTATTTTTTTGTTCTTGTTCTCTTTTTGTAGTTCGCTCCTTCAAAGCTCTCACACATGCTCCTTTTTCTCCAGTCATCGGACAGCGTCGACGCCCTCGCTGGCCACACGCCGGCCGCGGTGCTCCTGCCGTCCGTTACGAGCCCCCAGGCTCCCACCGGCAGCCCCGCGCCTGCCGCCAAAGCCCTGGACGAGCTGGACGTGCTGGGCAGGACCCTTCTGGAGCAGTCCCTGCCCCCGGAGAACCTGCAGGTCAAATGGTACGGCCCGTCCCGCCTGGGCTGGCTGTGGATCAGGCGCTGACTTATTTCAGCAACATGGGCGGGAAAAAAGTTATTACACGTGTGTATTGCATTATGTTTCTAATGGGAGCAATGATTATACCAGCAGATGATCTAAATGGCCTTTGGCGTCGTAAAACGTGGGTGTTACACTTTGCGATGTGAGAAAGGATCCTCGTTCGTGCCCCTGTCAGAGGGGCATTTTCTGAGCTGGTGTGAACACACATTGAGAATGGAGTTTGGATCACGTACAGCTTTTTTACTATGGGAAACATTAATTTATCCGAGTATCAGTGGAGCCAGCTGATGTGTGGGCTCTGTAGTCCTGCTGACGCGTGGGCTCTGTAGTCCTGCTGACGCGTGGGCTCTGTAGTCCTGTGTCTCATCAAGCAACTAGCATACAATTATTGGATTGCGTGTGCCTTCCCTGGGATTTTAACAGAATGCCTTTAGTTCGTGCCCATCAGAAATCTTTCCTAATGCACAATTGATGATTTACTGGCATTTAATTTGAATTCCTTTACCGTGTGGAAGAGGACTTGATGTAAATGCTGTTTTGCAGGGATAAACTTCAATCTCAGTCAAAGCCTACACTAAGAGATCTCCAAACTAAGTCGAGCACCAACCCAGCCACAAACCCCTGCCCCATCCTGCCCTTGGCATCAGAGCCCGGCGCTCTCCTGACCTCCCAGCCCAACCACGAGGCTCCATCGCTGGGCACCACCCTCTCCTCCAACTCCCAAGATGAAATGTCTCTGGCCAGTGTTACTGTGCCCTTAGAGTCCATCAAACCTAGTGAGACCTTTGTTTTATTGCGCTATTCAATTCCCGCTATGGATTATGGGTAAATTTGACTCTGGGCCATGACCACCTTTTTTTTCCTCTTCACAACTCCTATTTTGTTTTTGTTTTTTACCCCCCCCCCCCCCCCCCCCCCCCCACCCGCCTCGTAGGTAGCATGTTGCCGGTGACGATCTTTGACAAGCACAGCTTGCGCGTTCTCTTCCATTTTGCCCGTGATTGTCCCTCCGGGCGGCCCGATGTCCTGGTGGTGATCATCTCCATGTTGTCCTCCGCGCCTGTTCCCATCACCAACATCCGCTTCCAGTCCGCCGTGCCCAAGGTAGCCCCGCTTCGCCCACCCCAGCACTGCCTTCAGCTTACGAAGAGCCAGCGTTCGTTCTTTGATTCAGTAGCTAAAGGATGAACCAAAATCCATAGTTTCGTGGTGTTTCTCATAAAGCTGTATGAACTGTAATAACATTTTTGTCTGCTAAAGTAAATAGCCCCAGACAGCGTGGGTTTCGATTGAATGTTAACATGTTGTTGAATCTGTACGCAGACGATGAGAGTGAAGCTTCAGCCCCCGTCTGGTACAGATCTACCGGCCTTCAACCCTATACTGTCTCCTGCTGCAATTACACAAATCCTGCTACTGGCCAACCCTCACAAGGTTACTCTACTCTCCAGTTACTAAATGCAGTGAAGGAGTTATATCTGTTAATACCCAGCTTAATCTGCAATCTATACTGACAGCCATGATGACTTTGTTGTTCTTTGCTGCAGGAAAAGGTTCGGTTGCGATACAAGCTGACGTTCGATTTAGGTGAAGTGTCCCACGACGAGAGTGGAGACGTAGAGCAGTTCCCACCTCCAGAGTCCTGGGGGAACCTTTAGGTGGACGGACTCGACTTCCTGCTGCTTTAGCCCTCTGCTTCTCGTTGGTCTCACCAAATAGGAGAGTCTGTCACTATCTGCGGTTCAGTTCTAGTCCACAAGAAAACTGAGACCCTACTCACTTTTCCCCCCTCACACGTCCCGAGTATTTCTTTCTAGGAAGAGCTGAAGAGTATCATTTTGAACACGGTTGTAAAAATGAAATGTAAAAATAACCCCAGCAGTACCCACGCAACTCGTCTTTAAGTGGGAGTCGCTAGGTTAAGTGAGTAAGGGACTCTTTGTTTTCTGCAGTGGAGTCGGAATAATCTGCCTTTGACCCATATACTGTCATTCTCATCTCTTGGTTTTCAGCTTTCTGGCTCTGTCTTGCACTCCAGTGAACAGTTTTAATCTTCATCTAACCCTCATCTGCCTCAGCTGCGTTTTGGGCTGTTGTGTGAAAATGTTGATGTTGCAGTCAGTCAGGTCTTAATGAAATGGATCTTGAAGTTCAGTCTTTAGTGTGTGTATGTATGTACGTGTCCCTCCATAAATACTCCATTGTGCTGTCTATCATTGCAAGAGAGATCTTGAATCATCTGTATTTTATTATTTACACCTTAAGACCAGAGTGAGTCGGTGTGAGATTGAATAACGGAACAACGCGCTGGACTTTGTCTAAAACTGTGATTTAAGATGTACCTGGTTGACCCTCTACGATCAATCTGCCCCTGTATGATCTGAGTTCAGAATTAGCACTGTATCTTCGTCACTCCCATAGTTAGAATGACCGTTTCTGTAGGCACATCCGTGTTGTCACCTGCTGAACTTGCACGTTCTTCTCGATCATGCCTGCGTTTGTTGTTCGTTCATCTGCATGTGCGTCATTTTGTTAATGCCTGACCACCCCAGGTACTCCACTACATGACAAATTTTGGGGGTTGGAATTAGTGTTAATGGGGTTTAATGTGGTCCATTTTGAAATCTTTTGCACTTAATAAACAAGTGCCCTCACTCGCCCTGTGCCTCCATCCCACCCTAAGTTTGTTTTACACATGGTGCTGTCATTTCCCTGCCCAGCAGAATTAATTTAACAATCCTGAAGTCTTGTTTAAATCTACCGTATGTGCCTAATCTGATGATTTACATTCATTCTATTTTTTTTTTTATTGCTGACATGTATATACATAGTCATTTCTGTCTGATTTGGTTCAGGAATTTGTTGGTAGCTTTGAAGACGTTGGGTTTAAAAATCTTTAGTTACCCCTGTCAGTTTTGGGAATCTTCGGCGTTTTCCCTGAAATGAGAAGTAGAATCATTGATGTTCTTTGATGCGGCCACAACTGCTCAAGCAACTATTTTTGTTCCCTTTAAAGCTTTATAGATTTCAAAGTTTTCTAAAACTTTTGCCCAAGTAAACACCACACGTTGGGCAATATGAACACTGTACTGGCATCAGTTACACCAGAGATGTTAAATGGAATGGAAACTGAACAGCTTTGACCACAATGCCTGAAAAGCCCTAGAACTCCTACGTTCTAGATTTGGTCAATAGTTCTAGAATGGAATTGCTTTGGTGTTTTTGCCTGGCTGTGGAATGCAGACTTGAGCTGCACATAACATGTTACATTGCAGCTACCCAGTCACATTCCAAGCTACACCTCCACCCCTAAAGCTCCTCCCACTACCATTTTCCTCCCTGGTGATTGTAAATAGTCTCGGTATTCCAATTATGTACATTTGCCAAAAAGTATATTTAAAAAAATACAGAACAAAGAATAAGTATGGAGGAGAACTGAGAATGTAGTGCAAATATGTATTTAAGGGAAATAAAGTTATTCTTTTTCCTGGGGGTTTAAAATGTATTTACTTCTGCAGTTAATCACCTTTTTGTTTAAAAAAGAGCTCATTCATCACACCTTTACTGATGAAAACCTTTATTACAAATGAAATTTTTTTTATTAACTAAACACACCTCCACAGCTAGCTCCTTCACCAACACGAACACACAGGCGCCATCAAGGTACGTTTGTGTCAGTCTCTGTATTAGGCCAATAAAAAAAAAAAAGCATGCCTAAGGAAAGAGCCAATCAGCACAGATTACACACAGTGCACTGATACAAAGTAAGAAAGAAATAAAATGTTGCCCAAATGAGGGAATGAAAATAGAAACATGCACAAGTAACTAAGAACTCTGGTAATTAAATTCATGTCACTATAACCTCTATTTGAACTTGATTCTAAACTGAGAAAAATGCCTTCAGTCCACAATTAATCAAAAACGTGCACAAAGTAGCGGTCTTGCACGAAGAGAACTTGATGTTTCTGCAAACGTCGAGGTAAAAACTAAAAAAAGAAGCTTTAAACAAGATTTGGTTTTGGTGGATACAAGAACAATACATTTATACACCACTAAAGTTTGTGCTAGGGTTAGCCCTTACCCCCACACTCCCTGGACGGCTGGCCCCTCAAAACGTCAAGCCAAATGCCTCTTGCATGAAGGCAAAGGGAAAGCTCGCGGGTAAAGACAGCCCTCCGTCAGTGACAGCAGGGAGGGCCAGTCAACTACCACTAGACAGACGAACAGCTGGAATATCCCTTCAGCTTTACTTTCTCTGTTGTGGAGGGGGAGGTGGGGGAGGAGGAGCAAATGAATACGGCCCTGGGCCCATGAATCCCATCATGGGCTGGGGAGGCGGGGGGAACTGCTGGGCCATCAGGGGCTGGGGTCCAGCCCCGGGCTGCGGTGGAGGGGGTGGGGGTTGTCCAAACGGGCCCTGAGGGGGTCCGGCCGGGTTCTGGCCCCCCCCACCGCTGCCGCCACTGTTGTTCCCACCCGACTGAGAATTGGCCGCTCGGGAGTTGTACTGGCCACCCGCTCCGCTGCCGCTATAGTTCTGGAACTGGTCAGCCCCTCCCCCGCTGTAGGAGGAGCCAGAGTTGTAGTTGGTTCGTCCCTCCCTGCTGCGGTCCCTATAGGACGAAGAGGACGAAACGCGGTCATCGCGGCCGCCGCCCCCTGACCGCCCGTCGCGGTTGTAGCTGCTACGATTGTCCTTGTTGGCTCCGCTGGCCGCACTGTTGGCTCCACCCACTGCTCCTCCGCCTCCTCCCACGGTGCGCATGCGCCGTTCACACTCATCCTGGTACATCAGGTTAGGGTTGTTGGAGTTGGATCCGCTACCACGGTAACGCATCCTTCCACCTGTACAGCCAATGAGGGATTTAGAATAGGCGTGGTGTAAACTGGAGTGAATGAAGTTCTCTTCAATCAGACACCAAATATGGCCTCATATGAATCCTTTGGTTGTTAATGGTGATGTGTAGTACTCGGTTTACAATTCAGTCAACTCAAGCTTACATCTTAGTGTCTTGTCCTACATCTGATTAAGACTTAGTCAAGTCTGACAAACTTTCTTTCCTGCTCAACTTAAGTGCAATCGGAAGATCAGAATTAGTGTCCTCACCCATTTACAATTAGAAGGTAGACAATGTACCGTCCACTATCTAAACAATGCTACGTTAACAAAGCCTTAACGAAAGCATCAACGAGACTGCAGTGCAGATGTTGGTCGCTCACCGCCTCCCCCTCCGCGTCCGGAGTCGACGAGCTGTAGGAGCTTGGGGTTGATGGCCTGCCGGGCCTCCTCCAGCACACGCACCAGGTCCCGGGCCTGCCGCAGGTTCCCAGGCGTGAAGAAGGTGTAGGCTGTGCCTTTGTTGGTGCTGCGGGCGGTGCGGCCAATGCGATGCACGTAGTCCTCCGAGGAGTTTGGGTAGTCGTAGTTAATGACGAACTTCACGTCTTCCACGTCTGCGAGGCACGTGGGGCGCAGAGGGCAGTCCAAAGGCGGTAACGAGGGTTTAGCGAAGAAAAAAAACGATTCATTAAAAGTGGAAATAATTCCTTTTTTCTAGCGTTATGAATATTCAGTTCATGATCATGCTATCCATGCGTTATTATTGATAAACACCTCTTTCCTTTCTCTACCATATTAGTTTGTGTCTTACAGCCAGCTTACTACCAACGGTGACTTACCTTTACACTTATGGCATTATGCTTACCTAGTAAAATGTGTGTTTGCAGGAAAACTAGAATACTCAAAAACTTAAATGCATAGTTCACAAGGTAACTAAATGGAAACAACATAAGGGCTACAACGGAGTAGTCACACCTCAAATGTAGCGTGACATGCCATTTCACTGAAATAATCTGATTTTAGCAAGACTAGCATCTTACTAGACACCGTTCAAAGCAACTTAACAGATATTAACTCGAGTGAATATTACAACCCTTTTCAAATGACTACACACATTAGTTGCACATTTGAATGCAACCTATTCTTTTTTTCCTCTCAACGAACAGCTAAAAATAACACGTTAACGATGTTGCCAAGGTAGCATAACGTTTCTGTCTGTTAAAGTGTTATTGGAACGAGAAGTGGGAAGATTTGACATTTCCGTGTTGCTAACCAACTATAAAAAGTCTGTTTCTCATTACGAAGGGGAAGGGGCTCAGACACCACTGTTAACGACCCTATTGAGTACAGTCTCCTTTTGGTTGAGGCTGACGGCTTTGCACATGTGTGGAAAATGGACGCTTCTACAAATCGGTGAAAAATCATGTAAAACCACGTAAGGCTAATATAAAACATCAGGCCTGGTTGAGTTCAACTTACATACACTTAGTA
Organism: Brachyhypopomus gauderio; assembly: GCF_052324685.1. NCBI lineage: Eukaryota > Metazoa > Chordata > Actinopteri > Gymnotiformes > Hypopomidae > Brachyhypopomus > Brachyhypopomus gauderio. The sequence continues at coordinate 25,031,454 of NC_135218.1, read as the reverse complement.
TATTAGTGTTTTACTATAGAGGTTGAAAGCAGAAGGGAGAACACTTATGTTTAAGCACAAAAAGATCTTGGTAGGAGTATTAGAAGTTGTGTGTTATGAATCTTTTAACCAAGCTGTCATTATTGGGGGCAGGGGCAGGTACTTACCCTATGTTAGGTTAGTCTTGGCTGAGATCAGTCCTGGGTCCCGTGGAGAGGCCCAAGAGGAAGAGGTTTATGTGGGCTCACGTGCAGAGCTGCCCGCCCCTTCACCCTCGGCACGACACCAGCAACGCCAGGCGGGAGCAGAACCGGCTCCCCCCCAGTTCTCTCTCTCTCGCCGGGTTGCAGGGCCTCCACAAACCGGACCGGACTGGATCCAGCACTCAACTCTCTCCCTCTCTCTCTGCATCTGTCTTTCTCCCTCTCCGACCCCCTGGAGCTAGCCCAGGTCTGACTTTAACAGATACCTGATGCTAATGAGTTCCACAGGCCCATGGCATCATGGGGATCGTCAAATCGGTTGTGCCCAACACCCCCCCCCCGCCCCTCCGCACACTTTGAATAAATTAATGATCCTCGTTAAGAAGGAAATTATGAGAATGTGCGCCCATGCTAATTTTGGTCGGAATCCAATCAAGGAAAGGATTTCAGAGGTTGCGAGGGATGCCACAGTCCTGAAGACCCACGGCTTAATTGCTGCAGTCCAGTTCTAAGACTCTGCAGTCTTGAAGAGGAGGCTGATGTTTGGAAGAAGTTGAGGAGTGGGGTTTATCCAGATCAGGCCCTGTGCTAGCGTCTCACAGAGCTCGGCTTACATGGTAGTGGGCAGCCGCTGTGCCAAATTAGCACAGCCTGCCTGAGTTGCCATTTAGGAAGTTCAAAAAAGCCTGAGGGGGGGAGAGAGAACAATGATAGAGTGAGACTGTGAGTACTGTGGATCTGGCAACCCAACACAACCCACTTCCTCTTCTTCACCTCAGGTTTTGCCATAAAAAAAAAAAACAAAACACACTTGCTTCAAAATCTCTGACCTCTAAAAGTCATTTAAGAAATGGTCCATAAAACAAACCATGATTCATCTGCTGCATTCCGACTTCCTTTATAAACTCGCAAAGGCCTTGCAGGGTAACTGGACACCGTTTGGACAAGAAGGAGACTGGTATTAAGACCCAGGGAAGACAAAGGGAGCCCAGCATCTCCCCCAGGTCCGTGCTAGGGTCAACAGTGAGCCGGCGAGCCCCGTTTTTGAAGGATGATTTTTGATTGTTTGTTTGTATTTACAGCAGTAACAAGAAACAGACAATAAGGCTTAACACATAGATGGTGGCAAGGGGTTGGGCAAAACTGGGGGTGGGTGGGGCTTAAACTACAGAAGGATCCAGCAACCATCGTGTTCCTCAAGGCTGTTGGACATCTGAAATTTACTCAGTCCCACTTTAAAAGGCACTATAGGAAGGTAGCAAATAAGAGAGACAGAAAGACAGACAACAGGAACCGTTAGGACATGGGGGAACATAAGAGAGGGGAGAGTGAGACAGAAAACGAGTGAAAGGGAGATGGGGAGAGATGGACAGAGAGAGATAGATGCAGAGAAAGAGATATTTGTTTTTGTTGACAAAGAAGGAGGTCAGTGACCAAAATAATTATCGGCGGCACAAAGGAGGTTGTGGAAGTGTTCCTCCCCGGACGCGTCTTCCAGACATGGGGAGGGAAAGGTAAGGGCTTAACTCTCGAAACTGAAGAAAATAAATGAAAACAGCAAACAACAAATTTACAAACACGGCTGCTTCACTGTTGAGGTGAACCGACTCGTTTGCACACAGCCTCCATTCTGTCTGGGTGGTTGTGTGTCTAGGAGGAGAGCCCCCTCTACACCGAGCACATACCCAGCCCTCGAGAAGGAGAACCCCCTCTACACTGAGCACATACCCAGCCCTCGAGAGGCGACGTCAGTGGCGATCAGGATGGGCGCTTTTCCGCTGCGGAATTCTGCAACGACACCAGACGCGGGGACCAATAATGGATTAGACGGGATTCCCAGCTCACGTTAAGATGCAACTACTGCAAAGCACATGTGGTCTGGACGAAGGAAGCCTCACCTGAAAGGACCCAGTCTCTCTCGGGCTGACTTTTGTCACCATGGATGCACATTGCCGGCCATCTAGACGGAGAGGAGTGAACAGGAGGGTCTTGTCATCCCGAGACATTTTAGTGGGGTATGCCTTCAGTCCTTATGTGGCCTGCATTACTTTTGTGGTACTTTACCATCGAACTAAACAACGTTTTCATTACCCACAACCCCCCTGCACTCAAGCTAGGGGATCTAGACCAAAATTCAAACTCATAAAATCACGATTATCTCAGTTTCTGCTTGAATTGTCATTTGTTTTGTCTACAAAATGTAGAGAACATGAAGTTCGTTCATGTTGTAGCTCCGTTTCAAGAGCTGTGGGCCTCTCCTCACCCATCTCTCCTCATCCTGCGAGTCAACTCATCACAACGCTTCTTCGTCTCCACAAAGATGATGGTCTTGTTCTCCTTCTCTGCCATGATCTCCTCCATCAGCTGGATCAGCCTGGGAAGAGTGGGGCAAATTATCTAAATCATGTCTACAGTGGGCATGTGCGGAGCAAAAATGGCTCAGAATTCATTTTGATTAAAGACTTAAAACTTAAATGGATCTGGTTTCTTCAAGTAGATCACGGCAGCTCTTTTGTTTATAGTGTGCGTGCTTGTTGTCTTTCTCACTTGTTGTCTTTCTCGTTCTCCATGCAGACGTCCACGATCTGCAGGATGTTGTGGTTGGCGCTGAGCTCCAGTGCCCCGATGTTGATCTGGACGTAGTCACGGAGGAAGTCCTCGGCCAGCTGACGTACCTCTTTGGGCCAGGTTGCACTCCACATCAGCGTCTGCCTGTCTGGCTGTGTGTGGGAGGGAGGGGGGGGGGGGGGGTAGTTATTAAGTACAATTAAATAACTCGACAAAAGAATGTGTGTTGAGAGAGGGGAAAAACATTATTAGCCATTCGCAGCACAGCTAATTCAAATGCGAGAGTTTAATATTTTGGCTTTATTGCAAGACCATAAATTCAGATGTGGACATGGAAGTTTTACTTGAGGCTCTGGCTGCACTTCAGGTGAGAGCTACAGGAGTCAACTATATCATGTCAACAAACAAACAAACAAAGCCACTCTGCTCAGCTCACCCGGATCTGATCCACGATCTTGCGGATCTGCGGCTCGAAGCCCATGTCCAGCATGCGGTCGGCCTCGTCCAGCACCAGGTAGGTGCAGCGACGCAGGTTGGTCTTTCCTGCCTCCAGGAAGTCGATCAGACGGCCGGGCGTCGCAATGCAGATCTCAACGCCTGTGGGAAAGGTGGGGGCGGGGCCACACGTCACCTACAGGAGGTCTGACTTCACTGGCTATGTAAAGTCACTGCTTGTGGGTGTGCTCACCTCTCTCTAGGTCCCTGATCTGAGGGCCCTTGGGGGCCCCGCCGTACACACAGGTGCTCTTGATACGGGAGGACTTGCCGTAGTCGTACGCCACCTGCTGCACCTGCTGGGCCAGCTCCCGCGTGGGAGCCAGAACCAGACACTGGGTGCGGAGAGGGGGTCGAGATTAAGCACGTCAACATCAGAACAACACTGCTTAACTGAAGTTGTGTGTTCATTCTAGAACACAGGCCTGTTCTAGAATATTTCTTTAGTTCCATAAGACCCATTAAGAGGAAGCTTATTAGGAAAGGATCACTCACAATGGGTCCATCCCCTCGCTCGAGATACGGCTGGTGGTTGATGTGTACTATAGCAGGAAGGAGATACTGCGGGACAGAAGGGTCAGCAATGACTTCCTCGGACACAAGAGTCTATGTTTCAGGTATCAAGCGTACAGCCTAAAGTGGGTCCTTACAGCCAGGGTTTTGCCGGAGCCGGTCTGGGCGATGCCCACCATGTCTCTGCCGCTGAGCGCCAGAGGGAAGCCTTGTGCCTGGATGGCTGTGGGCTCCTTAAAATTCTGCTGCACCAGCACATCAATCACGTACTCTGCAAAGCGCGCGCGCACACACACACACACACTTGTCTGTGAAAATAATGTGCATCACAAAAAACACAGTAGAGAAAAGATTTGTGTTCCATATTGAAAGTTGCCTTGAACACAGAACTCCCATAAAACATATTATACAGAGTAACAAAAGTAGGTGACGCTGCACAATATTGCAGGTCCATCCATTACTGCAAGGACTACAGTACCTCTGCAATGATGTAGCAGCAGGTTATATAACTGTCAAGTTGCATACTCAATATGCAACTGAGTCAGGTCACTCACGAGGAAACTGGGCCTGGTGGAAACTCGTCACTGGTTTAGGGCATCCGGAACCTCGAACGGTAATCTCCTTCTTCCTACGGAAATCCTCTATATCGTACTGCGAAAATACAGGACCGTCATTTGTCAGTGCCATACGTAATGGTCATTGATCCTGTAACGGTCAGAGACTTGCAGGTTCTGAGGTGAACCATGTTCTTTGGGAAGACCTTTGTACAAACTGCTATCTGTGGTTTGCATACCATATGGATTGGAGTAATACATGATAATCAACCGGTTTGCAGAATGCATATTGAACTAACAATCTTCTAGCATTTATATTTAAACATTAATTGCCTGCAACAAAAATTTCAATTTTTTGTGGAAAAAAAAAAAGACATTGAACCAGTAATAAAACGCAGTGCTTCTCCGTCACACCTGAGTCACACGCTGGACTTCTGGGTGCTCATTGTAGAAGTTTTTCTCAAACTTGGGCAACTCATCAAGATCCCATTTCTTCTTCCTCAGTCGGTCTCCAGGATTGCCAAATTTCTTCGGAGGGGGAGGACCCCCACGGCTGGACCCAAAACGGGGCCTTGGAGGGACAAAGACAAAGTCAACTTCTCCATTTTGCATATTGTTGTTCAGCAGGCCAAGATGAAAATAATGAATTGCTAGTACTGCATTCGCATGAAGAATTACAGGCATGGCACTAAATTGTTGATGTTTCTGCACTTCTCAACATTTAGGTCTAAGCTGCATGTATAAACCTAGACAAAATATAATCAATGATGATTCACCATTGGCACTGCATTTTAGCTCATGGTTAAGCTTAATCAATATCTGAGAAAATCAGTGAAATTTCCTTAATTTATCATGTCAATAAGCTAGAAATCGTAATGTTCACTGTGTGTATGGAAGTCAATTATGGCCAAAACATTTAGTGCTGCACTATTAATCACATGACACTAGGCCTACATCAGGAGCACAAAGACTACACACATTAATAACTGTAAATCACAAGTTCCTAGCCCCCATTTGATCACTCCAACTTCCATTACTCTATGGTGCATAGGTAGGTACATTATATTTGAGTAAATGCCTCAGAAGGGACCGATTTTTGCCATTTATTAGGGATATCTATCTGTAACCAAGGAAGCCAGTATAAATTTGTAATCAGCTATGTATATTATTGTAACTATTGTTCTATATAGTTTAACAATATAAACAGACAAAACAGAACAATAATGCTGGAAGAATTATTGGGTAATAACTGGGTAGCCTAAGCAATAACAAAGTCTACCAGCTAATGTAGTTGTATATGTTGTCTGTAATCATGGCCACTGTAAAATGTAATTTAGAATGAACTACAGTCTATTCCTTTCATAAACTTCATGTGGGGTACAATGTTAAACATACTGGGATATTTTTTTAGATTTCTATTTACTATGACCAGTTTTCTTAGATTGCAGCTGGATTTAAACTATGCAGTGTAGTATCTGGACCTCCAGAACGGGAGATCACATTCAAACTAATTCAGTTCACGCAGCTAACTTTTGTTTGCCTACCAAACGAATAAAGCATTTTCCACCAAGAACGCCACAACTTTACACACTACTTTACAAAAGTTAACATTTAAATCTTGTTTTACAGAAACTCGATTCATGTTTCGATAACGTTTTGAGCACAAATGTAAGAATCCATGTTAACTCGGGGATCAATAGTAATGGCAAATTAAATCCGCCAACGCTAGTTATCTAACTTGAAGAGGCCCTTACCCCCTGTCCCGTACACGATCTCTGTCCCGGTCCCCATACGACGAGCTTCCCCTCATCTTCACAACTCTCACACCTTCACGTTCCCTCACTAAACGCTTCGTTAGCGAGCGCTAGCAGCGTTAGCGACGCTGCTAATCGTTTTAGCAGGAATCGTCGAGCGTTACGCCAACGTTACGACGCAGCTAACGCAACACAAAAGGAAGCGAGAGTCAACAAACTAAAAACAACAAGCCCAAAAAAAGCGAACTGTGCAGCCGACCACCGCCCCACACAGACCGACCAACCGACCGCGCCACACAGACCGACCACCGCTCGGTTGTTATGGTCGTTGTTTTCCTATCTAGCTAACTAGCTAGCAAATTACACATTACGAATTTTTTTGTACTTCTCTCCTAAAAAAACATATACGAACGTAAAATGTATAAATCAAATGAATCTGCATATATATATAATTCTAACGCAGTTGAACAGCTATAAATTATCCGAAAACGTTTACGTGAACGTTTAATTTCTCGGTTCTAAATTCACAAGCCGACCGCTCGTATTATCAAAGCGCGACCAGTCCGGTGTAGGCCTCGGTCCCGCCCACTCATCTCCGCTACCGCGCACGCTCCTGGCGTGGGGCTGCCTTGGTAGTGCATGGCGGAGGGAGGAAAATCGCCCTATCCCGTTGAGGAATACGACGAGCTGCGCAAGAGACCGCTACGTTCCAGACGACACGTTTGAGATTAGACACGGGGCAGCCAATCAACGTCCGAGCTGGTGAAGCGGTCACGTGGGGTGAAGATTACCGGACGTAGCCTAGGTGGCTAGCTAGCTAATGTTCAGCGAAGTCCGAAGTGAGGTTTTTTGTCTTTTGCGGAATAAAGTACCTAATTCTGATTGTTTTAGGTGGCGTAATCGGTGTTTACCTGGAGATATTGATGTGTAGCTGTAGTCTTTGTGAAAATGCCACTTCTAATTCAAAATAAACGAATCGACCGTGTAACTTCAACATCAGAACTCTTCTCGAGATATTCTCATTTAAAGGTGGGTGAGGGTGCAGAGGGGCCCTAATAAACCCGGTTCTGACCCAACATATCTGCACTGCTGGGGTAATGTTAGCAGTCGCAAGATATAGACTACCGGTCAAGCTAGCCGTCCCAAGCCTGCAGTTTAGTTCGAATGAATAAAATAAAACCTACCGGTATCCCATCATGGTTGTGTTTCCCTAAAGGAAGATGCAAAGGTGTTTCGGTCCAGATCTCTTGTGACGGTCGACCCAAAGTGCCTCCTCTATGTGCAGCAGAGAGAATTTGCAGCCACTACACCCGCAGACAGTGAGTCTCTCCGGTCCACCCTTGTCATCATCTTTGCATAATTGTAGCCAGATGATGTTCTTATTAAGATGTGCCTTTCCACAGATTCGGTCTCTGTCATCGGTTCCGGGGACGCAACTACGTGTCACTTAGTAGCACTACGGCACACAGGTAAAAAAAAAAAAAGAGACTCTGATCTGAGCTGTGTCGTGAAAGTTGTTGTGTAACGTCAGGCTTATCTTTGTTTTTCTGACGCGATTCCATTAAGGGAGTGGTGCGACTTGTTTGGCTCACTGTGATGGCTCCAGCACTTGGACAGAAGTTCCTCTCTTAGTAAATTCCGTCACGTCCTTAAGCCACCCTGCAAAAGAGGGCAGGTACGCTACCTGTTTCTTTTTTTCTTGTCTTTTTCGCATCATATGCGTTTACTATTCATAGACATATTTGTGATTCCACAATCATTCTTTATTCAGGTTAGAACTTCATCTTGTTGGTGGTTTTGATGATGATTCCAACACTTCTCATAAACTCAGCCTTAATATTTTGGGTATGTAACATGTTTGTGCCAAGTCATTATTTAGTTACAACATTTATTTAAAGGAAAATTATTAAATCACTACCTGTCTGTGTTGTGCTGTGAGAAGCAGCCTTTCACAAACAGAAAGAAGACATTCACTTGGAGACATGCTGTATAACTGGTATGTCCACACCTTGCCTGTTTCACTTGTACTTGTTTCCTTTTTTGTCCCCACTGTCATGGAAAAATACCTGCTGAATTGTTACTGTCAAATTTTGCAGAAATGAATGACATTGTCACAGATGGGATTCACAGACCAGTTGTGTATGGGATAGGTACTGCAAAATATGCATTGTTTTAATAGATCATTATGTACATATAATGCATAATGGGACAGAGTCATTAAGTATATGTATACACACTGATTAATGTGTACTGATTAAATGTATGGTGTCTACTCAATAGGAGTGAATGTTAAAACGGGTGAGGTGTTCCCTGCATCGTTTCCGTACAGAGGACCTGCCGAGGACGTGCGATCTGCACGCACCTTCACTGGTGGGCAGGTACAAACATGTTGGCCACTCTTGAATGGAATCAGATTTTACCTTTCATATCTTCTTGAATACGATCGTATAAAACTGCGACAATGACGTTATACATCAGCATTCCGTCATCTGACTGATAGTGGCTATTGCCATTAATCTGGACTCTTAAACCACAAGTGGATATTGTGTAATTGATACCATACTCATCCCATGACTAGCCTGGAGTTTATTAACAGAGAAAAATGTGCTTCAGTTTTCAAGTTGCAAATGTAATTAAAGTCTTTGGTATTGGTCAACCCTTTCTGTTACAGTTTTAGTTAGTTAGTTTATCCTTCCAGATGGCTGAAGTATATGACTCCAGTAAAGAGCAGGTGAAGGTCTGCCCATGCAGGTGGGCACCCAACAGGGACATCGCCTTCTGGCTGGCTGCGGATGATGACACCATCTTACAGGTAACTGAAGTCCATCCGTGCAATACCAGAATAACACAGAACATCTCTGTCTCCATTTACTAAACAGATGCCTTTCTGGAAGGATCTTTGTTTTTAATCTGAATATTCTTTTGTCACATGTCTGTCCTTGGTCCATTTTGCCAGTACCTGTCCACTTCCCCTCATGCTGAACCACCTCACTTCGTCGATCACATCAAGGCCACCATCCAGTTCCTCCTGGACCACCCCGATGCAGGTGTGCTGTTTCCCGGAGGCCGGCCCCAACTCTTCCACCGGACGGAGCAAGGAGAGTGGGCAAGAGTCTCTCATCAGTAGCACGACTAGACGGCTGTGGCTCACCTTTCCGTTAACGCTGAACCTCACTGTGACTTGGGCAAGGGCCTCTAAAAGAATCCTCTGCTGTCTGTAGAAATGGCTCCTTTTCCCCTGATCTGAGACCAGTTTTGGATGTATGATACTTAGGATGAATTGAGGGCTTTGGTTGAATGTACCTAAGAGAGACTCTCGTCATTGAATGGATATCAATTATGTTGCATCAATTATTTGCGTGTCTATATTGTACAGATGTAGATGAAGAAGGCTGGGCCTCCATTGTGCAGTTGGATGTTTTTTTATGTGTTCTCCTGATTAATAATTTTTTTATGTATGTATATATCTTGTCATTTCAACAGTTGTATAATGTTTTGACATTTCTCCTTGAGCCTTTGCAGTGTATTATAAATATGGCATGATGTATGGTTGTGTAGAGTATTATTTCTGCATTGCATTAGAAAAAAAGAATCCTGGAGTTTATTGATAGGTTGGAGGCTGTGTTAGTATTAGGCTGTTGTTTTAATTGCAGTTACAGTATTTAAAAAATTATAATTTTGGGGTTCGTGTTCAGCCCCGTCGACAGGGGGGGACAACCGGGTCTGTTGTCCCGGGCCCCAGGGCCAGGGGGGCCCATCAAAGAGCCCAGCAATTTATTTTTTATTTAAAGTAAATAATATTGAAATCTTTCATTAAGATAAAATTCTGTCCTCAAAATAAGCTCAATGGCTAAAATATATATGTTTTTTACCTATCTGCATATTTTCCATATGCATACACCCCCGCCTCCCACTGAAAAATGGTTTGATCTAGCACCGACCATAGCCCAACAGCGGGAAATACAGTGGTGGTGGATAGTTAAAATAAACAGAAATCTGGAGCGCAGAAAAGAAAGGAAAAACATTTACTTGACGAATTTTAATGTTGCATTGTGTTCCAGGTTTGGAAAGTGCTGGAATTTAGGCTAAAGTACTTGAAAATGCTTGAAATTGTAACTGCTTCGTTTCACACCAAATATCTGTCTAACTAAACAGTTCTCTTGTGTTAACAAATACGAGCCTCTTGTAATTCCAGGAAGAAACATGAGAGAACGTGAAGACGTTAAGATTGGGCGTTTTGAAAATGAACAACCATTAAATAATGTGATAAAAAGCGAATTATTTCGAATCATTTCGAGTATATGTATAAATATTTAACTTATTTAGGTTTATCATGCTGGGAAATAATTGAAATGGACCTTTAAAGTGACGTACAAGTGCTTTAATTCCACCTTATAAAGGTGTATGAACCCTGCAAACATGACTTTGTTCATTGCGCTGAAGCGCGGCGCGCGCGAAGTTACAAAATTCGAGAGGTGCACGATCTCGCGAATCGACAGCGCGTGAGGCCCTCGCGCACGGGCGGTGCCACTGCGATTACGACATTTTCGCCGCACGGGCCCTCGCGCCGCGTCAAGTATAAACCAGTCAGCTGTCAGAAACAGCCTTGATGTGTGGCTATATTATATACTATATGACCTAACACAAGGATTGTCTGCTACAGAGAAAATTCAAATGACGTAAGCCGGGGGGGGGGGGGGGGTGTACATGAAACTTTCTTGTCCCGGGCCCCAGCAAGACTGTCAACGGGCCTGTTCGTGTTTATACAGAATGTATTCTCAGCCTTTGAATTGTGTCCGTCACTGATTTTACATGGTGATGACATTCACGATTTATACTGTAAAGGGCTAACATGAGAAACAAGAATAATGTGTTAGTAGCTGTATCATCAAATTTGGCAGCAGGCTCTGTTCTAGACTGCTACAACTTCTTTAATCGTATTTTGAAAACCAACTATATTCAGGGCTTGATATGAGCTAGCAGATGTGGCATTTTAACAAATGTGTTAAAACTGCCCCTAAAGTTATCCACGTCTTCTGAGTGCAAAGATATTGAGGATTAAACGTGATCTACGTGATCTACTCTCCTGAGCCGCCCAACGCAGTGTGCGCGTTCGCTTTGGGGTGGAGGGGATTGTGTGCGAGTGGGACGTTTTGGAACTTGGGAGGAAAAGTAATATGAGACGTTAGTTATCATGCTTGCCAAATAGGAAACATACTGACTCCACCAAGCCAGAGAACTTCAGAGAAAAGTGAGTAATTCATTTATCCATAATTTATTTATTCTTGACATATATTCTGGATGGAATTCCACATGCATTTCATAAAAAGTGTCTGTTGCTTCGAATGTATTTAGTTGTACATAGCTCAGCCCCATGCAAAAAACCGGTTGAATTGTTGCATGGAGTTGGAATGTCCTGGTGATGCGTTAGGCTAATTTTCAGATAATTATTTTCTTACGTTTTTTGGTTCTTTTAAATTATTTGTAGCCTTGGTGTTACAATGCATGATGTATATGCATGTATTAGCAAGAATAGAATCACACTGGAAAATAAAATCTGTTCGTTTACTAAGGAAAATATTATTAACAAAGAAACATGGCTGGGCATGCCTACTGCCAACTGAACCTCATATACTGCGGTTCTTCTGCAGTTTGCCATTGTTCGTAGCATTAGTGTGCTGCTTATTACTGTTACAGAGCACTGTCTGGACTATCTTTCTGAACTGTACCGTTTCAGGAAAACTCAGACTAGAAAGGAGGACGTGAACAGGAAGAGGACCATCTCGAGATCATGTCGAATTCCAGTGTACATGGAGACGCGCTACAGTGCCCTCTAGAGGACAGTCTAGCAGGACCAGACGAGCTGAGACACAGACTCGAGAGTTTCAAATACATCCGCCATAATTGTGAGTAAAATTTCACAACATAAATGTTCAGTGAGAAATCTGTTGAATCAGTTAGTTAAAACCCAGGGTTTAGATAACTTTGTAATGAACCAAGAAGTTGTGTGTGCATTAATTAACAGCTTATAACACTGAGGTTGCTCAGTGTGTTAACTTAAACTGTTAAAGGTGAATGCTGCATATTACATGCTGTGGCCTAATATTTGTTTTCCTTTCCTTTGTTTAACAGTTAGAAAAGACAATAAAGATCCCAGTGATATGCAGAACTCTGACGCTCTGAAGACTTGCTGGGATGAGTGACCTGTACACGATCTCTGATCATAGGCTCATTTAATTGGTTAGAAAAACAGATACTGCTGAAATTTATGAGATAAGCTCAAAGGCGAAGAACCTTCTGCCAGGATTACTGTTCTGAATAAGCTCCGTTAAATCACCAAGGATCATCCTGTATCTCAGTCCACTACAATAGCCATCTCACAAATCAGTTTGAAACAGTGCAATGTTGCCAATAGAGTGCAAAAAGTATTTTGTTTCCTGAAAAAACATTTTTGATGAAAAACATGTTTTTCAGATGGGGAAAAAACATAATGACCATGTCTAGGTGTCGAGACATAACAGTAAAATAAAGTACTGATGAATAAAAATGGATGCTTAGAGTCTGATATTTAAGGAAACCCAGAAATGAAGGTATAGCAAACAAGCAATTAGGCATAACAACGGTTTGTGCACTGACTGGGTGGAGAGGATGGTGGGCTCCCTTCAGCACTGACTGGGTGGAGAGGATGGTGAGCTCCCTTCAGCACTGACTGGGTGGAGAGGATGGTGAGCTCCCTTCAGCACTGACTGGGTGGAGGGGATGGTGGGCTCCCTTCAGCACTGACTGGGTGGAGGGGATGGTGGGCTCCCTTCAGCACTGACTGGGTGGAGAGGATGGTGGGCTCCCTTCAGCACTGACTGGGTGGAGAGGATGGTGGGCTCCCTTCAGCACTGACTGGGTGGAGAGGATGGTGACCTCCCCTCAGCACTGACTGGGTGGAGGGGATGGTGGGCTCCCTTCAGCACTGACTGGGTGGAGAGGATGGTGAGCTCCCTTCAGTGCTGTTTCTGTTTGAAGATGTTGGGCTTCATGTGACTTAGTGGGAAATGAACCACAGGGTGTGAGAGCTGACCCATTTGAAAGTTTCAATTTAAGCTTTCATTCACTTTCACTTAAATTGAACTATTTGTTGTTTGTCTTTTTTAATAGCACACCCAAAATGGGATTTTCCATATTTCTTGTCCCATGTTTTCCTGGGATTCTGATGGTTGCCACAGCAGGGGTTGACAGACAGCAGACGATGAATAATCTCCATAGAGACAAAGGGGTGGGATCTGAAAGAAGCATCTTTTCTCTCACTATAACCTTCCTGTTATTGAATGGTCATGCAGTGTTGCATACTGCCAATACAGTGGAGTCAATAATGACAAGTATGAAATAATCGCTTGCAATACAAATATTCTTGAGGAAGTGTACTAATTGTGACATAAGTTCAGAAGATTTTCTGGGAAAAAGTTGGTCTATCTAATAATTTTATTACCGACCTCATAGTGTCAGTAGTAATAAATATTCATAAAATAAATATATTGTGAAGGGGCAGAAGCAGCAGGGGGCCCAATCGGGGCTGTGTAATCTTATGTAATCCATAACAACACAAATTAGCGTACACAGCACACGTAACAAACAAAAGAAGCTAAGGCGCTAATCCAAAATAGGCGCGTTAAGAGTAAAACAGTCACCACCCGGCGAAACGTAGAGAACAGGTACAACGTTTAAATCAACGAGACGCTGTCTCTCTCAAGACGGACGCGAGGAATGCGCAGCACCAAACAATTGGACCTGCTGCTATTTAAAGAGCGAGGTAAGTGGCAACAGGTGAGTGCGCTACTGAAGGCGAGTGTCAGTAAACAGGTGAGTGAACGGGGTGCGAGTGCAGGAGCGTCTGGAAGTGGGCGTGTCACCTGAGCCCTGGGACCGGCCTACCGTCACATATACAAATAAAATATGTATGCACAATTTATACGGCTTCTTATCACATTTAACTTAGTTCTACAGGCCTAGGTAATAAGCAAAAATAAAACTTAAAAGTTTATGAAAACTTTCATAAATGAACATCATACAGAAGAATGCTGTGCAACAGAGACTGACTCTAGGACCATGAGGAATGCCGTGCAATCTACAGCTGTTGTTTCATCATGTCGAAAGCACCTGAAACCTGTCGAACAGGTATGTGGAAATTTCAAACGCCATGTTCGCCATTAAGAGTTTCTACTGGAAAATATTATAATGGTGAATATATCGTCGTAATCATGTAAGTTTTCGATTCTTTAATTTTTTTTTTTTTGTAATTTAGTATTATCTATTCATGAAAAATTAAAAGATAACTAATATCTGTTAGTTTGCAGTTTCATAAAAGTACTTGTTTTGATTTGTGTTAATAGTTCAAGTTCTAGGAGGAAGAACCAGTTTGTATATGAAAAAGTTTAACTTTAAATTATAATATTCATTCCATCGGGTTCTAAAGTTCCAAGAACGTAGATCAGTATTAAAGTGTACATTAATATTAAAATGGCTTGCCACTTGAAATAACATGTGCCTAATCCTGATGGTCTAAATGTGTTTAACAAACCGATCAGCAAGTATGTTCTTGGTTTCTTCAGTATAAAGTTGATTACATCTCTTGCAATTAATACAGTAGACAACTCCTGCTGTGGTGTGTGAGGATGAATGGATGATGATAACTAATCCTTATATGCCAGTTAGTGTTTGTGTTAATAAATTTACATGTAATACATCTAGATCGGTTGCAGGTTAAAGTACCACGGTTGTACCATCTGCTTTGTTATGCTTCCATGTTCAGACATGCTTTCACTTTTTCCAGTTTCTTAATAAGATTTCAAAACTGAGGTGAAAATCATCTGGTGGTCACATAATCCTCAACTGTTTTAACAACACGGCCATGGCAAGCAAATTGTCACCCACAGCTCCAGGTTGGATGTATTTTCAAACTATTTTTCTTACTGTCACAGAATGATGACAAAATATATCATTACTCAGTGTGCTGTGCTGATTGTGCAGTATTCACAGACCATGTTGTTTTTGTTTATCTGAAGAAGACCCCCCTCTTCTACCAGAATACAGGATGGTGCTCCTGGGGAAAGTTGGAGCTGGGAAGAACAAAGTGGCCAGAGTCCTCCTGGGAGCCAAGGAGTCTAAGGGGGAGAGTGGAATGTGCATTTTACATGAGGGAGAGGCTGCAGGAAGGAGGATCAGTGTGGTGGACACGCCAGGATGGGCTCCGGGCTCCATAGAACGCACATCAGAGAGCATTAAAAACGAAATCATCAGAAGTGTCACCCTGTGTTCTCCAGGACCCCATGTTGTCATTCTGGTGTTACCCATAGAAAACCACACTGATATTCCTTCTGTGAAAGAACTCAAGTCGGTGCATGGAGCTGCTCTCCTGGAGGGTCTGGAGACACAGTATGGTGCTGTTTAATTGTGATGGGGAAATGGAGGAAGCCACAATCACAGAACACATACAGAAAGCAAATAAACTACTGGAGAAATGTGGCAGCAGGCATTATGTCTTAAGGAGTGGAGACCATGAATCCCAGTGCCAGGGCCTCCTCCAGGAAATGGAGAAAATGGTGCATGAAAACTGCGGTGATATTTTCTTGCCACAGATTTATTATGACTTGTTCCAGAGTCAAATTCCACCTGATGTCTCAGAGCTTAAAAGATTGTATGAGCAGAGAGAGGAACAGCTGAAACTAGAGTTTAGAAAAAGAATCAGTTCATGTGAAAATCAGACAGTGGAGGAGACAGAGCTTAGGAAAAGACGTGGAAGTATTGAGGGGACTCGTCCTATCAGTAAGTACAAATGGATACAAGTCCATGTAACATAAAATGTTTGGTTCTTTTTTACTGGGCAACAATTCAGTGGTTTTCATGGTTAAAATCTTCTTATTTTGATATTTTTGTTTACAGTGAATGAAGATGACAAGACAAGGAGTCCTGAGGCTCCCAAGAGCACACATCAACAGGAGATGCCAACACTTGTAAATCACTTGCTTGAGAACAAACCAGCAGCAGTAATAATGTTGGCTGCAGTCATTGGTGCCCTGATTGGCTCGGTGACTGGGTCTGCATTTGGAGTACTGGGGGCAGGTGTGGGAATTATCATTGGTGTATGTATAGCAGTTCCACTCACTTTATGGCTTATTAATGCAACGATGGCGGCAAAACAACGTTTGAATACTTTGCAAGAGATAAAAAGCACTTGATAAAGTCTTTGATCACACCTGTCTGAACGACATTGTAGATGATGTTGAACACAGTGAAGACTTATTCATCTGGGTTCATATTTGCATGGTTCACCCAATAATGAAGTAGACCACTATCAATCCGGCTTAAGGTTTTATCTTATCTAATGATAGTTCTGATGCAGTAAATTAAATATACATATTGTAGCGAATCTGCATTAATGTTCATGTTTCATTAACAGTCGAGAATGTTCCGTTGTGTTTAGTGCATGAAACAAGCATGTGATTGGGGAAAAGCATAGGGGGGCTGGGCTAGGTAGCACGGCTGTGTGTGGGGGGTGGAGAAAAGGGAAAAGAGAGTGTGGCTGTACGTTTTTTTGAGAGTGAGTTCAGAAGTTAGGGGAATCCCGATAGCTTTATTAGCTCGACAGCCTGTTGACAATAATAATCTGTTTAAGTTGCTTAATAAATTGTTGACTGCAACGCCTTTCCATCCGTCCTTCCATGCGTCTAGTGAGACGCTACATTGGTGTCAGAAGTAAACGACCGGAGTACAGTCTCCATTCGCTGTAGCCGCGTGAAGCTCGGACCAGGCTTGCTAGCATTATCGGCCAGCGAGATGACCGCACAGCGGAGCGAGAATAGCGCGCTGCGTGTTAAAGAGGAGGCGATGGACGGCGAGTACGCTAGTGCTTCCTGGCTTGGGATGAGCTCTGCGCGTGCTTCGGAGCATGCCGCTCGTGTGAGACAGACAGCCAGGAGGCTAGCTGCCGATGCTGGGTTCTGCTCGGTGAAGGAGGAGGACCGCGCATGCGTGAAACCTCGCAGCGACGCACGACCTAAGGTAAACGTAGATGGCAACCATGGTAACCAGCTCCAAGTGAAAACGCCAAAATACTCTGGTAGAGCGGACTGGGAGGCTTTCCATGCCCAATTTGAACTGCTAGCAAGGGCTGCGGGCTGGTCAGAAGACATGAAAGCACTTCAGCTGGCTCTGTGCCTTACTGATGAAGCCCTAACATGCTTGCTATTGTTAAGCCCAGCTGAAAGGGATGACTATGGGGCTTTAGTGGGGGCTCTGGAACGGCGTTTCCGACAGTGTAACCAGCCTGGTGTTCTGCGCTCAGGGCTGGCAAGCAGGCAGAGGCTGAGTGGAGAGCCTCTACGTGCACTGGCCAACGACATTGAAACCCTAACTAGGAGGGCATATTCGCACATGGCTGCTGACGTGCAAAGCGAGCTGGCCAGAGATCAGTTCATCCGTGCCATAACTCCTAGAGAGTTACGTATACAGACACAACTTGCCCATCCTCGCACGTTGCAGGAGGCACCGGAGCTGGCCCTAGAGAGAGAGGCGGTGGGAGCAGCTGCAGACAGTTGCCACGCTGGCGCTGGCCCCATTGTGAGGACTGTGGTCCAAGAGAGCTCAGGCCAAGAGAAACCGGCGTGGGCTGCTGAGTCAACGGAACTGATCCGTGCAGTGTCGCTGCAGTCACCACGCGGCGGGACTCGTCCGCGCCCACGCCGGGGCCCTCCCGTGTGCTGGGTGTGTGGTCAGGCCGGTCACATCAGTGTGCAGTGCCCTAGGCAAGTTGGTGGGCAGGGAAACGACACGGGGTCTGTATAAACGGGACGACGCAGACCCCTGCCTCTGTGTCCCACCTGCCTCTGCTGGATGGAGCCCAACAGAGGCATCGGGGATCTCAACTACACCCTGAGGGAGATGACATCGCGGAGTCTGCACGGGTCGTGGGCTGGACGCACACGGGAAATTTCTGCCATGTCCCCATCACCCTGGCAGACACCCCATGTGTGGCGCTGGTCGACACGGGCTCTACTGCTTCTTTGATGCGACCTGATCTGGTCCCAGTTGAAACACAGTTAGAGCCTACTGTAGTTAAACTTCGGACAGTGACTGGTGAGCTAGCCCCGATGCTTGGAAAAGGGGTGGTCACTGTTCGGGTGGGGGTAATGTCAGTGAACTTTGAGGTGTGGGTTGCAGCAGTACAAGACCCATGCATATTAGGACTAGATTTTCTTCGGGCTACCCGCTGTGTTTTGGACCTGGGAGAGAACACACTGACTTTTCCGGGGGGTCCCACTGTCGAAATGGTATGCCCCACACAGGCCCCATGCCTTCACCCAACCACCACGAGAACAGCAGATGTTTCAGATCTCCCTTTAGCCCCCACTTCATCCCCAACCTCCCTGCCTCCCACACTCCAGTCTCCAGCTAGTGTGCATCCCCCAGCCCTTGACCTACAATCTGAGGGGGAGGGGGTGGTAGATAGGCTGGCAGCAGTAAGGGAGATATGGGAGCGGAATTGTGATTACTTGGAACCCCAGCAGCAAAAGGAGCTGTGGGAAGTACTGTGGGAGTTCAAAGACATTTTTGCATTAACGGAGGGGGAAGTGGGCCTGACACACCTGTTGCAGCATGAAATTGACACGGGAGACGCAAGGCCCATCAAAACGCGCCCTCGTCGTCTTCCCCTCGCCCATCAGGCAGCTGCTGACGACGCGATCGACGAGATGCTAAGGACTGGGATCATTGAACCCTCTGACAGTCCCTGGGCCTCTGGGGTTGTGATGGTCAACAAGAAAAAGAGCCCAAAAATGAGGTTTTGTGTAGACTACAGACCTTTGAATAGCGTCACTAAAAAGGATTCGTACCCGCTGCCCCGCATTGATGAGTCACTGGACTTGGTGTCTGGCTCGTCCTGGTTCTCCTCTTTGGATCTACGGAGCGGGTACTGGCAGGTGCCCCTAAGCCCTGACGCTAAACCAAAGACAGCTTTCTGCACTGGGAGAGGGCTATGGCAATTTCGCGTGCTCAGCTTCGGCTTGTGCAATGCCCCAGCCACTTTTGAACGGCTGATGGAAAAGGTCCTGGCAGAAATGCCACGGCAAGAGTGCCTAGTATACCTAGATGACATTCTTGTCCACGGGAGCTCCTTCATGACCGCCTTGGAGTCCCTGCGGCGGACCCTACAAAAGATAGCAGCAGCAGGTCTGAAGCTCCACCCAGACAAGTGCTGCTTTATGCGGAGGGAACTGGAGTTTCTGGGCCACAGGATTGGAGGAGAGGGCATAAGCACTATGGAGGAGAAGGTGCAGGTTGTGAAGGATTGGCCAACCCCCTCCAATCTGAGGGAGCTAAAAAGCTTCATTGGCCTGGCATCCTATTACCGACGGTTTGTGCGTGGCTTTTCTTGCATAGCTGCGCCCCTGTTCCGCCTGCAGCGTAAGGGCAGTGATTTTGTCTGGACACCAGAGTGTGAACAGGCTTTCAGCTGTTTGAAGAGGGCCTTGACAGGGGCTCCCATTCTCACCCCCCCAGACCCCAATTTGCCCTTTGTGCTAGATACAGATGCCAGCAATGTGGGGATGGGAGCAGTGCTGAGCCAGGTGGGTCAGGAGGGAGAGAAAGTGGTGGCTTATTTCAGTAAGACTTTCAATAAAGCTGAACGGCGCTATTGTGTCACACGCAGAGAGCTCCTCGCTATTGTAAGAGCAATAAGCCACTTCAGGTACTATCTCTGCGGCCTACCGTTCACTGTCCGGACTGATCACGCAGCTCTCCAGTGGTTAATGTCCTTCAAGGAGCCGGAGGGGCAGATTGCACGCTGGCTGGAAGAACTGGCACCGCATGTCTTCCAGGTGGAGTACAGAGCTGGAACTCGTCACACCAATGCAGACGCCATGTCTAGGCGTCCCTGCGCCCCTGATGGCTGCCACTACTGTGAAAAGAGAGAGACCCGGGAGAACGAGCTCCGCTCTGAAGAGGAGCAGAACCTCACACGAGATGGAGATATGCTGCTCTGCAGAGTGACACGGGTAGTTGATTCCTCAGAGTGGAGAGCCCAACAAGAGCAAGATCCAGACTTGCAACCAGTGCTGCAGAGGGTGGAGTCAGGCCAAAAACCACAGTGGAGTGAGATTGCTGGGTGTTCCCCTGCTGCTAAAGGACTGTTCGTAAAGTTTTCGGCTCTCCGGGTGAAGGATGGGGTGCTCCAGAGGGCTTGGAAAGAGCCAGCCACAGGGGAGGAGAGGTGGCAGGCAGTGGTCCCCAGGACACTTAGAGATTCTGTGCTGAAGGTCTGTCATGGGTCGGCTGGAACAGGACACTTCGGAGTCTCAAAAACGCTCCGTCGCCTCCGGCAGAGTTTCTACTGGGGCTGGCTCAGGAGGGATGTTGAGGACTTTTGCCGTCGGTGTGATCTTTGCACCGCTCACAAGGGCCCACCAGAACAGTCACGTGCCCAGCTCCAACAGCTGGCAGTAGGGGCCCCAATGGAGAGAGTTGCAGTAGACATAATGGGTCCATTTCCCCGTTCAGAAAAAGGGAACCGTTATGTCCTAGTTGCTGTGGACTATTTTACAAAATGGCCAGAGGCCTACGCCATACCAAATCAGGAGGCAGGGACTGTTGCAGACGCCCTGCTAGAGGGCATGTTTTCCAGGTTTGGTGCAGCGGAGGTCATCCACAGTGACCAAGGACGAAACTTTGAATCTGGCGTTTTCTCTGCCTTGTGTGAGCGTTTGGATATGCAAAAGACTAGGACCAGCCCGCTGCATCCTCAGAGTGATGGCCTAGTCGAACGCTTTAATAGGACGCTTGCAAAACAGCTCGCCATACTTACAGCAGAACACCAGCGGGATTGGGACATGCACCTACCTCTTGTCCTAATGGCCTACAGATCTGCTGTGCAGGATTCCACGTCATGCACACCTGCTCTCCTCATGCTGGGGCGAGAGCTGCGGACACCAGCAGAAATTGTCTTCGGCACACCCCCAGACACACCAGCAGTTCCTCCAGGACCAGAGTATGCAAGGAGGCTCCAGGACCGAATGGAGTCAGCTCATGCGTTTGCTCGCGACCAGCTTCAGAAAGCGGGTATTAGACAGAAAAGGAACTACGACATTAGGGCCAGAGGAAAGGACTTTAGGTCTGGGGACCTGGTGTGGGTGTACAGTCCAAAAAGGCGGAAGGGTCGGTGCCCTAAACTGGACTGTCATTGGGTGGGGCCGTGTGAAGTTCTAGAAAAGTTGGGGGAGGTGGTGTATAGGGTTCAGTTGATACCTAGGAATAGACGAGTGGCCCTCCACAGGGACAGGCTGGCCCCATACAGAGGGGATGCACGCCCCCATCCTCGCTCTGGACCCTCGTCCCATTCCCACAGGAGTCAGAATACTACATCACCAAACTCACCCCCTGTTCAGCAGCAAGCTCAACCCCTTCAGTTCAACCCCAGTAGGCCCCAGAGACTGAGGAGGGTCCCAGATCACCTCAGGGACTTTGTCACTGTTCCCTCGGGGCGAGGGACTTAATAAGGGGAGGGCAGTGTAGCGAATCTGCATTAATGTTCATGTTTCATTAACAGTCGAGAATGTTCCGTTGTGTTTAGTGCATGAAACAAGCATGTGATTGGGGAAAAGCATAGGGGGGCTGGGCTAGGTAGCACGGCTGTGTGTGGGGGGTGGAGAAAAGGGAAAAGAGAGTGTGGCTGTACGTTTTTTTGAGAGTGAGTTCAGAAGTTAGGGGAATCCCGATAGCTTTATTAGCTCGACAGCCTGTTGACAATAATAATCTGTTTAAGTTGCTTAATAAATTGTTGACTGCAACGCCTTTCCATCCGTCCTTCCATGCGTCTAGTGAGACGCTACAATATTATTAATTTAGCAATGCGGGCTTTTTCATCACAAGTTTAGACATTATGCAGAGGGTGATCTAGATTTGTGCTGGTGTTGTGTTAATATGTGAAATAAGAGTTTTTATAAGCATGTGAAGATTATTCGCAGACGTGGGACTTTCATTTCATTTCACACATCACTCGCACTCTCGGAAGGAAAACATACTGGAAACACACTAGAAATGTTTTGATTGTTGTTTTAAGTTTCCATAGCAGTTTCCATTTTTAGTGTGTGCAGCTTTTGGAGCAAATATTTGTAGGGGAGTTCTGTAAAGATGGTGCTTCGGAAGTTATTACTGGACTAGACCTTGGCCACTAGATGTTCAACACAGATCAGTTTAGGAACTGCTAGAATACAAGAGAAGGCACTTGTAACAGGAGAGCACTTTATTATCCTGGTTTTTAAAGCCTTATTTGCACCCAGCCTATTTGGATAAATGGACCACTGAGGAAGCATTCTGCTTTCATGAATTATGTGTTGTTTTATATATTTTGGCGAAAGTAAGTTGTTGACTGGGGGGGGGCGGCGAACGTAAGTTGTTGACGGAGTTTAACTATTATATCGCGATCGATCGCCAAGTATTAACGCCTCCGCCGTTCGCGCAGTCGCGCGCTATAAATACAATTTATTAAATATATTAACATTTATTTTTTAGCGACCCTTTTTTTTGCCTCGCGACCCATTTTAGGGTCGCGACCCATAGTTTGAAAAACCCTGGAATAGACCATACACTAGAGTCCTGCACCGGGTCGGGTACCCACGGGTACCCACGGGTACGGGCAAATAGATGCTGAAACGGGTGGGTTTTACACATACCGAAATTTTACGGGTGGGTATGCGGGCGGGTAAGTTAAAATACGGGTGGGTATGCGGGCGGGTAAGTTAAATAAGTGGTCATTTTTAGTAGGCTTTTATTTGCTACGTAATGAACATAGTGTTACATTTTGCCTGATTAGCGCCTCCCGATCGTGGTGGCGAAGCTCAGGGGAGCTTACTTATACCGTAGCTCCGTTGGCCAGAGCGGGCTGAACTTTACTCTTCACCCGTTCTGGGGTAATACCCAAATTTCGGTTCTTTTCCAGCGGAAACATGAGCAGAGGCTGGTTATAACGCAGTACCGGGCATTTATTGTAGCTTGCTTGGTGGTTACAAAGCTAAATGGGTGGCCGTGCTAGAACAAGGAAAAATGACGAGAGAGAACTTGGCGTTTAGGATTTGTGATCCAAGAGCGCAGAACGCAGCTCAAACCTGGGACTGTGGACGATATACTGTTCCTGCACAGTAACCTAGGATAGATTTGTGAACCTATACGATTTTATTCAGTTGTTATACTGGCATTTGTTCCCTCTCGTTTTGCAGTTGATAATTTTAGATAGGAATAGCCTACTGTTCCTGCACAGCAACCATATATTTTATTTTGTGTTGTACTGACGTTTTTTCAGAGGCGCATTGAAAAATAAAGTGCTCTGTAGGAATACTTTCGATTTGTGTGATTTTTCACGGGCACGGGTGGGTAATGTTGGGATATTTTTTTCTTGACCCAGATAGGCCCCAACACTGCCCCGATGAACCGATTGGTTTTGACTGAATTACCCAAGCAAAGTCTGAACACCAAAAGTTCTTTTAGATTAATTTATATGGAATATAATTGAATACAATATAGTCAAAGTATACGTGGTACAAACTCTCCAGTGCACTGGTGCTAGTTGCCTAGAAGTCTACCTAACCCAAGTGGATCTCACCAGCGTCCAAGCAAAAAGTCCTCGTGCTGGGCGATGTCCTCCCTTTCATACCTCTTCTCTAAGTTTCAATATCTGCCCCCACCTTTGCTACTCTTCCTTAGAGCCCCCCCTGCTCCTCTCTAGCCGTCCATCTCCTTATCTCAAACTGCTTGTTTTGCAGCTTACACTGAATAGGCCCATTCTATTCTCCTCAAGGCCATTGAGGCCTTCTCACTTCTGCTCTTCCACAGTCTTTCAGGAAAACATTAAGTTTAAACATTAAGTTATTCACCTTTAAATTTTTTTTTTTTCTCCAACATTCCCCCTTTTAGACCAAAACATTGGTCTAACTCTAGTCTAATACAAAATTGTATCTAGCCCAGTGCACTTCTTAAAAGAAAGACAATCATAAAAATCCCTAAATGTGTATACATTCATAGTGTGACTATGTCAGTTAGTACAATGTCTATGTGTTCTTTTATGTGATTTGTGGGTTCTGGATCACTCCCCAGTCGTGGGCCGAGACCTTTCAGACTATTTGGAGATGCCCCCCTTCATCTCCCACGGTCTTGTGACTTGACGTTGTCCCCGAGACCCAGGTCCCGCCTGTTGGGAGATCACCTCGACCCGTTCTATAAATGTGCCCATGTGTCATGCATATTACTTCTTAAACTAGTGGATTGGCTTTCATGTGCTGTTGGTTGTGCTCTAATGTGTGGTGCGTCTTCATTCTTCATCAGTCACAGACGCTGCCAATACCTACAAAGCAAGCGTAATTAATCAAAAACAACAAGTTTTTCACACAGAATCGTCTTCTTCGGATGATAGGTCATCATCATCCGCCGTCACCAGTGGCATGGTGGGTTCTTCGTGTCCCCCTTCTCGATCACAACACTGCTCAACCTTTGGGCGAGAGCTCTGGGACATGTTATACAACATCCACATTTAACAACAATCGTGGTTAATACCAAGGTTATAATCCTTAACGAAAATGAACGAAAGAACGAAAACTGTGACAAGTAATAACAGTAATTAAAATCTTGAAATATTAAGTATATTACAAAAAGTTCACTACAAAAATAGCTCTGTATTTGCAATTGTTGTGTATTTACATACATGGCGTGGCGTCTAAATACTACTATCGGGACAGGGATGCGGGGGGAGATTGTATTCTCCCATGGGGTCGCTCTCATGGAAGTCAGCACTAGTGGTAGTGCCTGTACATAGTCCATGTCCCCCTTTGCGCTAAATGCTTTGGCCAGTTTGGTCTTGTGCGACCATTTCTGCCAGTTGAGCTGAGGCTGGTTGTGGAATCTCTCCTGATTCCACCTCCTCCCACTCTTCCCCACGCGCTTGTACCACAGCGTAAGAGGCCTTCAGTTCGTTACCTTGTCTCCAACAGCTCCCATCTGAACAGAGTTCCCATGCTCCTGCTTTAGTGATTCTGACCTTGTGCAGTTCTGGTCTGAGCTGAATGTGTCTTTCTGTGGCGTCAGCACAGTCATGTGATGTCTCATCTTCTGCTACTTCAATGTTGTCAGTCAGATTCACTAGTTTTGACTCAGTATTGTATGTGATGTGTGGCTGTGTGAGTATAGCTTTTATCTTATTCTGTTGTGCTCTTGATAAAGAAAAGGCTTGTGAATTTATGAACGCCATTACTCCATGATTGGTGCTGATTATTAGTGGATGACACATTACCAAGTGTGCTGTTTTCTCTATTGCTGTGGTGAGTCCTGCCATGCATGCTGTGCATGGTCCTGTTCCTATTACTGGTTGATCCAGCTTTGAACTATGAAAAAATAAAATTTTCCTGCTTTCTTTACCCTCCCCCTTTTACTGTAAGAGACAATTGTCAATGACAGTATTGACTGTCTGATTTCTTGGGCTTTTAATTATTTCTCTTTTAACGGCTTGAGTAACTCATCCATCATTAACTCATCTTCTTCTTGCCTTATGGCTTTCTCCACATCACATACCACTGTTGTGAAATTGATGTCATGCAAGTTGAGGTCTTATAATTTATGAATCAGTATTTATTTGATAGCAAGAGAGTTACAAAATATAGAACTATGTGAATTATGATGTTAAGCTTACACTTCATTTAATAACTCTGAACTGTCTCTCTCAGTCCAGATTCTTTCTAGTCAAAGTGTGTATAGAAAAAACTAAGGATGCTGCTTCCCAGGAGCAGTTATCAGTTTCCCTGGGATTCAACATTGGGTGTATAGAAATGGATAAGCAGTATTATCTCTAACTCTGCTACTGCACAGAAGACTTCAGTCTTGCAGAAAAATATCTTCAATATGGTTACAGTTAGTTACTAATCAGTGCAAGCAGTACTTCACACACAGACTGTGCTATAGTGTCTGCATGGATCTAACATCATTTAAGTATGTGTTCTGACGGTTCGGAGTGTATGGCTAATTTTAACTATTAATGTTATTTATTTATAGTGCTTGAAAAGCACTATATTGTTATTCCTCATACTTCTTCTTATTATTATTCTTCTCCAAATTTTTCAATTAATTCAACCCAAACCGCTTAATGTACACTCTGTTCCAACTGCGTTTCTGAGGTCTCTGCTCTGACAGGTGTGCTATCTGTTTTTGGAGTCGATTATAGTTTTAGATTTTAATCAA
Organism: Brachyhypopomus gauderio; assembly: GCF_052324685.1. NCBI lineage: Eukaryota > Metazoa > Chordata > Actinopteri > Gymnotiformes > Hypopomidae > Brachyhypopomus > Brachyhypopomus gauderio. The sequence goes on along the minus strand of NC_135218.1, from coordinate 25,005,126 downwards.
ATTTAGTTTAAAAATAAGAAAGTCCCATTAAAATGAATGGTGTAATGTTCATAATTTCAAATATCAACTGCCAGTTAATGTTCTGGCACGAAAATGATCAAAACTCTCCTGGATAAACTGTTCTAAGATCCTTACACCTTCACCTACAAGCTCCATTTAAAATTTTAAATGGGAGATAAACTTGTCCTTTCTGGCACACCGAGATATCTAATCATTTGATCAATTAGTTTTAGAGTTATGAGCATTTGTTTGTCACTAGACACAGAAAGCTGCCCCATTAGTTCCCATGTTAATTTCTCACAATCAGAATTGGCTTTTTCACAATTTGCCTCTGTGTTTAACTTGACATAAATCAGACACTATTGGGTCAAACCACACAAAAATACATCAATCATCAGCAAACTCGTTTGTTTGGATGGTCCAAATCACACTTAAGGCAAGACTCTGCAGGTGAATAGGTTAAAAATTTTATCCAATAGCAATCACCGTGAAACTACATATATATATACATACTAACTACATAAAGATATACATTTTGAAATTTAATGGATTTGTATTGGAAACCATTGTTTACTTACTCAAAATCTAATCATAGAGTTATCAGCAGTGATATAGATCATCCCCAACGATAGAAAGACAAACAACAGCAAAACAGAACTATGTAATGACTAATTTTAACTTCAATAGAACGGAAACACAGCGCACACACTGTGCTCAGGATTGCATTTATGTTTCACGCTGGCGGACGTGTCAGATGTTACGGCCTCTGCTTTTGATACTCTGATCAAATCAGGTTCATTACATTGACAGTAAGATTGTGCTCTGCAGCCACAACCTCTCCATACTAGTCAGCATGGCAGAATCACATTCACTAAAGGTAGAAATGGCCATACCTGCTGCTGCCTCAACCCTGCATTTACCAATAAAATTAAATGTTTAGGATATCACTACCTGTTCATCTCCTCAGGTTTAACTGGTACATTTATTTTTTACTTTTACTTTTACATAACATAAAATAGGTATGTGTTTAAAACTTTTATTCAAAAAACATTGTATTTATTCACTCTTATTCGTAATTTGTATTAAACTTAATGTTTTGTCCATTCTGCCACTAAATAAAAATCTGTAGTGTAAAAGTAAAACTGACAACAAATTGAAAGACAGGGCACTTTATTAGTCTGTGGATCAGCTTCTTGTCTCTATCTCAACCCTGCCCCATACCTCTATTATTTTTGTAAACCTGTATGCAGGGCCGGCGCCACGGGGGGGCGAATGGGGGCGTCGCCCCCTCAGGCGAGGTGTCCCGCTCCCTCAGGCGAGGTGTCCCGCCCCCTCAATGTAAAAAATAAGACCCATTTATTTTACAACAATCGCTACATGGTGCCCCCTCGGCCGCTCGACAATCGTTACACGCACCCCCCCCCCCCCCCCCCCCCAACAACAACCTACGTTCGCCCCCCCCCCCCCCCGCTCAACAACTTACGTTCGCCCCCCCGAAATTTTCTGACGCCCCCTCACTGTATATGTTCTGGCGCCGGCCCTGCCTGTATGTCCCAACCCTAACTCATGTGCTAAGAACATCATTCACACGTTCACTTCAAATGCCACATCTTCCCTAGTTACACCTTGAAGACGCATTGATGTATATAGTTTTGCGGCGTCCATCTCTTTCACACAGACTTCACTCTAAATTCAAACTGCTGCAAAATCCGTGGTCTGATATTAATGTTAAGCCCTGTACCTACACAATTAGGACAAATTAATCCACTAATTAGTTCAAACGCGCTTTGCTGTGCTGCGCATCGGTCCGCCCCGCTATCTAAAGTCTACTTATTTCTTAAGGACAGCTTACGCATCGATGCACTGCGTGTAAGCATTTCATTATCTAATTGATTTTTTCAAGTTTTCCCTTACATCTTCTCGCAAGTGACAGTTGTTGTCTTTTCTGTGACGCTGTTAAAAGTAATACTTTCGGCGTTTTATATTATAAAGATACTGAAAAGCTAAACCAGCTTGTGACCACGTGACCCATCTTATCGAATCACGTTCTCAGAAATCGACACCAGACAATGATATGCCAAGCTTGCGTTTAAATCACCCTCTTTTCTTTCACGATTTCAAGAAAGAGAGCTTTACAATGATACCCATGATGACAGGGTATAGATAACGGTAGCTGTGGTTCATGCTCCGTAATGATGCTAACTTTTCATGAATTTAGAAAAAATCTATAGGCGCATCCAGACAAAGTTTAGATAAACACCTAAATGTTTAATGTAATTTTCTTTCCAACAGTTTGAAATAATTCATGTTACAGAATCAAAATAGCCTAAAACCTCAACATTGACCAGTGCATGATAAAACAATGTTTTTACCTGCCGTGTCTCGCCTTGAACAAGGATTCTCCAGTCAGGGAGACAGTGAGTGTCTCTGTCCCCCACGCACACACTCGCACATTCATACATCTCTCCCATACAAACTCCACACAGACACACACATGCATACTGTACATCTTTCTCGAATACTCACTCACACAGACACACACACAAACATACATACATCTTTCTCACACGCACGTCTATCAAACCCACTACACACAAACACTCACATACATACTGTTCATCTCTCTCCCACAAACAAAGGCGCCATCAGCCTCTATCTAGGGAGGGGCTGAGGAGAGTCTGCCTTTTTGGTCTCAGACTTTTCTTTGGAGTTAATATTTAGACAATTTTTTTTTCTGAATGTTCTTACATATGACATAAGTTTCTGCTTTTTCCAGTTGGTTTTTACGCTTCTGTTTTGTCAAAACTCCACTAGTTTCAAATTTTCTTTTCTCTTTAGGCTATTGATTTGTGTAACTCAGTGCTTCTCAATATGTTCCCAATCCACCTATGTTATACATACCGCGATCGTCCGGGTCTGGCCACAACCCTTCGGATCGCATTTTCTCAAAACACCTTTTAACATCCACCACTGTGTCCGATCTCACTTTCGGCACAGCGCGCTTTTCCATAGTATCAACCAAATAATCCTCCAAACCTTTAACATTATCCATGATGTAACTCCAATTATTCAAACTAATAATCAAAAGATGTTTCTCTTGTGCTTGTGTACACAATGATGAACGTCTTTCTTGGGGGCTTATACAATTTACTTAGGTTCAAACGTCCTCGCATAAGAGGCTCATGGATTTATGGGCGTGGGTTTATAAGTCCCCCAATGAAAGGCTCACAACTTTTATTATAGCACGTATGCTCAAACAACAATCTATACAGGTCTTTATTCAACATATAACCACACGATACATGGAATTCAAACCAACACTGCAAATTTGCAAACACGCATACACAGATACAGCTGTAATTTCACCAATCACACACGCAATTTTAACAAAACACACTGGGGCCAACTCTTCCACCGGACGGAGCAAGGAGAGTGGGCAAGAGTCTCTCATCAGTAGCACGACTAGACGGCTGTGGCTCACCTTTCCGTTAACGCTGAACCTCACTGTGACTTGGGCAAGGGCCTCTAAAAGAATCCTCTGCTGTCTGTAGAAATGGCTCCTTTTCCCCTGATCTGAGACCAGTTTTGGATGTATGATACTTAGGATGAATTGAGGGCTTTGGTTGAATGTACCTAAGAGAGACTCTCGTCATTGAATGGATATCAATTATGTTGCATCAATTATTTGCGTGTCTATATTGTACAGATGTAGATGAAGAAGGCTGGGCCTCCATTGTGCAGTTGGATGTTTTTTTATGTGTTCTCCTGATTAATAATTTTTTTTAATGTATGTATATATCTTGTCATTTCAACAGTTGTATAATGTTTTGACATTTCTCCTTGAGCCTTTGCAGTGTATTATAAATATGGCATGATGTATGGTTGTGTAGAGTATTATTTCTGCATTGCATTAGAAAAAAAGAATCCTGGAGTTTATTGATAGGTTGGAGGCTGTGTTAGTATTAGGCTGTTGTTTTAATTGCAGTTACAGTATTTAAAAAATTATAATTTTGGGGTTCGTGTTTATACAGAATGTATTCTCAGCCTTTGAATTGTGTCCGTCACTGATTTTACATGGTGATGACATTCACGATTTATACTGTAAAGGGCTAACATGAGAAACAAGAATAATGTGTTGTAACGTATAGACCAGACAGAGAGGGATCCAACTGCGGAAGTATACCGCTTTTATTCAAATGAGTCACGTTTACAAGAAACGGTACGAGTATCACTAGCGCTAGGCGCAGTGACAACAGCAGCGTTTTCGTGGGATGGTCAGGACGGTCCAGGGTCATAACGGGGGGGCAGAATCCGGGAGGTACAGGAGGGCTAGACAGGAGGCGAGGTCTGGAGAGAAAGCAAGGGTCAAAGCACAGGAGATCGAACAGGCAATGGAAACGCTTGGTATGCCGCATGGGAACGGCAATACTTCGCGACGAGGAAGTGGTGGGAAGGTGTATATATGTGACTGAAAAGGGGGCGTGGTAATTAGTAGCAGGTGTAGCTGGGAGGGACATATCAGACGGCATTCCTTACAGTACCCCTCCTCAAAGGAGCGTCTCTTGACGCTCTACGACGAGCCGGGGGTCGACCACGGCGTCGGGGTGCCGGAAAGTTAGGGTGCGCAGCGTGGAAGTCCGCGATCATAGTGGGGCAGAGAACATCCCTCGCAGGGATCCAGGCACGCTCCTCGGGGCCATATCCTTCCCAGTCAACCAGGTATTGGAGACCTCCGCGTCGGCGTCGGGACTCCAACAATTCCCGGACTATATAGGCGACCATCGATGTCCAGAGGGTCCGGAGGCTTGGCAGATACGGGAGGAGTGGTGAAAGGGCTGTAGTGAACTGGTTTCAGGAGAGAGACATGGAAGACAGGGTGAATGCGGTAGTGTGTGGGTAAGAGGAGTTTATATGTAACTGCGTTGACTCTGCTGAGTATCTTAAACGGTCCGATGTAACGTGGGCTGAGTTTTTTGCTCCGGTGTTTCAGATTAAGGTCCCGTGTCGATAGCCATACCCTCTGTCCCGGGTGATAGATCAAAGCAGGAAGACGACGGCGGTCTGCGTTGAGCCGGCGCGTATGTAGGGCGCGACGTAAATGAACATGTGCCATCTCCCAGGTGCGGGCACTGCGCTTCAACCACTCGTCCAAAGCCGGAACGTCGGCAGGTGTCTTGTCCCAGGGAAAGAACGCAGGTTGGTAACCATAAACACATTGAAAAGGAGTGAGTTTAATGGCGGAGTGCACAATTGAATTCCGGGCGTACTCTGCCCATGGGAGGTACTTATGCCAATCGTGTTGGGAGACGCAATACTGTCGCAGAAACCTCCCTAACTCTTGATTGTACCGCTCTACTTCAGCGTTAGATTGGGGGTGGTAACCCGAGGTTAAACTGACTGTGATACCAAGAAGCTTGCAAAACTGTTTCCAAACTCGGGAGGTAAACTGCGTCCCTCTATCAGAGACGATATCTTCAGGTAAGCCGTATATGCGAAAGACATAATTGAACAGATCAAGAGCTGTTTCCATGGCTGTAGGTAGCTTCGGGCGTGGAATTAGACGACACATCTTAGAGAAACGGTCTACGATCACCATTATCACTGTGTTACCTCCTGATGTGGGCAGATCAGTGACGAAGTTGATCGCGAGGTGTGTCCATGGTCAGAGAGGAATGGGCAGAGGAAGGAGTTGTCCCGCGGGAAGAGTACGGGGAGTACGGGACTGGGCACAAATGGAGCATGCTAGAACGTAATCACGTATGTCATCCTCCCAGGACGGCCACCAGTAACGTTGTGAAATAAGATATCGTGTGCGTGTGATACCTGGATGGCCTGTGCCTGCTGTGTCGTGGGCGAGTTGGAGTAAACGCCCCCGGAGAGAGACGGGCACATACTGCTTACCCTCAGGACATTCATCTGGACAAAGATCAGTGCGTAGAGCTTCGTCCAGTTCTTCTTGTACGTCCCATCTTATGGCTGCGAGGAAGCAGGAATCTTGCAGAATTCGCTCAGGTGCTTTGACTGCCTCGTCCTTCTCGTAGATCCGTGAGAGTGCATCTGCCTTGACATTCTTAGACCCCGGTCTGTAAGATACGGTGAAGCGAAAACGGGAAAAAAACAGTGCCCACCGGGCTTGTCGTGGATTCAGGCGTCTGGCCGACTTCAAGTACTTGAGATTCTTGTGGTCAGTATAAACTATAAAGGGATGTTCCGCTCCTTCTAACCAGTGACGCCATTGTTCAAGGGCGAGTTTGATGGCCAGGAGTTCTCGGTTTCCGACATCATAGTTCATTTCAGCTGGTGATAATTTCCTGGAAAAGTAGGCGCAGGGGTATAACTTAGGGGGGTTCCCCTGCCGTTGTGAGAGAACAGCGCCTACTCCTACTTCAGAGGCATCCACCTCCACGATGAACTGGAGCTGTGGATCGGGAAGATGCAGAATGGAAGCGGACGTGAAAGCCTTTTTGAGGAGTGAGAACGCTCGGTCCTCTTCGGCTGTCCAGGTGAAGCGCCGATTTCCCACACCCCGTAAGAGATTAGTCAGAGGGGCTGCTAACTCACCAAAACCACGGATGAAACGGCGACAGAAGTTCGCAAACCCCAGGAATCTTTGTAGTTCTTTCGTGGAGCGGGGCGTCGGCCACGTCGTGACAGCCTCCACCTTTCCAGAATCCATGGAGATCCGACCAGGGGAGAGAGTACACCCCAGGAACGTCATCGATGAGCGGTGAAACTCGCACTTCTCTGCCTTTACATAGAGATTATGTTCTCGTAGGCGTTGTAGTACAGCAGAGACGTGTCGGACGAGTTCCAAGACAGAAGGGGAGTAAATCAGGATGTCGTCAATATAAACGAATACAAATTTATCTATCATATCGCGGAAGATCTCATCCATGAATGCTTGGAATACAGAGGGGCTGTTTGTCAGTCCATACGGCATTACTAAGTACTCATAGTGCCCTCTGGCGGTAACAAAGGCAGTCTTCCACTCATCGCCCTCTCTGATACGGATCAGGTTGTAAGCACTCCGTAAATCCAGCTTTGTGAACACGTTAGCTCCCATAAGGCGTTCTTGTGACGCGGCGATAAAAGGGAGAGGGTACGCATACTTGGATGTAACGGCGTTCAGGGCACGGTAATCGATACAAGGATGCAATCCCCCATCCTTCTTTTCGACGAAGAAGAACCCGGCCGCTACTGGAGAAGTGGAGTGTCGAATAAACCCTTTCTGCAGAGCTTCAGTAACATAGGACTCCATCGCCAGATCTTCAGGACGTGACAGAGGGTAAGGTTTTGTCTTGCGAGGTAAGGGGGCTCCAGGTAAGAGGTCTATTGCGCAATCACAGGGACGATGAGGAGGTAGACGACAGGCGCTATCCTTGTTGAAAACGTCAGCAAAGCTTCGATACTGCTCCGGGACGACGTCAGACAGAGGAGAGTCGGGGCTTTCCACCGAGGAGGACCGGAGGGGTAGGTGCATACATTCGCTGAGGCAGCTGGCCTTCCACCGTATGAGCTCACGTCTTTTCCAGGAGATTTCCGGGTCATGCGTAGACAGCCACGGGAATCCGAGTAGGATGGGATCTCGGAGTGTGGAGATGAGGAAGAATTCCCGCATTTCGCTGTGGAACAGGCCTACTCGCAGTTCAACGGGACAGGTACGAAGCGTTATTATACCCTCGCCTATAGGTTGACCGTTTAGTGAATTCACCTTCAAGGGAGGTTCGACGGGTAAGGTGGGGAGGTGTAGGTGATGGGCTAGATCCCGATCTATAAAATCACCGGCAGCTCCCGAATCAACCAAAGCTGACAGGTGCGTGACTATACCTCCCCAGGATATTTGTACGGGTAGGTTTACTTGGTTATTTCTTCGGGTAGCTAGTAAGGACTGACACATAAGTGGGGATCTACCCAGCCGCAAGGACTCGTCAGCAGCATGAAGGCTAGTGTAACACGTCTGGGATGGCGGTGTGCAGGATGCGGCGAGGGGGGAGTCAACACTATTAGAACGGTAAGTTCTCAACAACTTGTCAACATGTATGGCAGCTTGGACAAATTCCGCTAACGTGAGGGTTTCACTCCTGCAGGCGAGTTTGACCTGTACATCCGTTTTCAGACCGCGGCGGAATACCGTTTTCAGGGCCGAGTCACTCCATCCACTCCTTGTGGCCAGTGTGCGGAACTCCCTTGCATAGTCGGCTGCACTTCGTTGTCCTTGTTTGAGTTCGTAAAGTCGGTCCCCAACGTCACGGCCGTCTGCGGGATGATCGAAGACAGCTCTGAACAAGGCAGTGAACTGATTCTCGGACTGGAGAGCTGGGTCGTTAAAGTTCCACAACGCTGTGCCCCAAGTACCTGCTACACCCGTGAGAAACGACAGGATGAAGTGAATCTTCTGCTGTTCGGTCTGGAATCGGGCAGGGTGGTATGTAAAGTATATAGAACACTGCATGAGAAAATTTCGACAGCGGTCAGGAGACCCATCGTAACGCTCAGGTTCTGCCACGGGGACGTTCATGGTATTAGAAGCAGCAGCGGTGACCAGACGGACAGTTTCCTGGAGCGTAGTGAGGTTTACCCCTTGATCCTGTATGATCTTCGCGAGTTGGTGAATCGTCTCGGTGAGTGTCGTAACGGTAACTTCTGCTGGATCCATGTCAAAGGCGAAGTATTCTGTAACGTATAGACCAGACAGAGAGGGATCCAACTGCGGAAGTATACCGCTTTTATTCAAATGAGTCACGTTTACAAGAAACGGTACGAGTATCACTAGCGCTAGGCGCAGTGACAACAGCAGCGTTTTCGTGGGATGGTCAGGACGGTCCAGGGTCATAACGGGGGGGCAGAATCCGAGAGGTACAGGAGGGCTAGGCAGGAGGCGAGGTCTGGAGAGAAAGCAAGGGTCAAAGCACAGGAGATCGAACAGGCAATGGAAACGCTTGGTATGCTGCATGGGAACGGCAATACTTCGCGACGAGGAAGTGGTGGGAAGGTGTATATATGTGACTGAAAAGGGGGCGTGGTAATTAGTAGCAGGTGTAGCTGGGAGGGACATATCAGACGGCATTCCTTACATGTGTTAGTAGCTGTATCATCAAATTTGGCAGCAGGCTCTGTTCTAGACTGCTACAACTTCTTTAATCGTATTTTGAAAGCCAACTATATTCAGGGCTTGATATGAGCTAGCAGATGTGGCATTTTAACAAATGTGTTAAAACTGCCCCTAAAGTTATCCACGTCTTCTGAGTGCAGAGATATTGAGGATTAAACGTGATCTACGTGATCTACTCTCCTGAGCCGCCCAACGCAGTGTGCGCGTTCGCTTTGGGGTGGAGGGGATTGTGTGCGAGTGGGACGTTTTGGAACTTGGGAGGAAAAGTAATATGAGACGTTAGTTATCATGCTTGCCAAATAGGAAACATACTGACTCCACCAAGCCAGAGAACTTCAGAGAAAAGTGAGTAATTCATTTATCCATAATTTATTTATTCTTGACATATATTCTGGATGGAATTCCACATGCATTTCATAAAAAGTGTCTGTTGCTTCGAATGTATTTAGTTGTACATAGCTCAGCCCCATGCAAAAAACCGATTGAATTGTTGCATGGAGTTGGAATGTCCTGGTGATGCTAATTTTCAGATAATTATTTTCTTACATTTTTTGGTTCTTTTAAATTATTTGTAGCCTTGGTTTTACAATGCATGATGTATATGCATGTATAAGCAAGAATAGAATCACACTGGAAAATAAAAGCTGTTCGTTTACTAAGGAAAATATGATTAACAAAGAAACATGGCTGGGCATGCCTACTGCCAACTGAACCTCATATACTGCGGTTCTTCTGCTGTTTGCCATTGTTCGTAGCATTAGTGTGCTGCTTATTACTGTTACAGAGCATTGTCTGGACTATCTTTCTGAACTGTACCGTTTCAGGAAAACTCAGACTAGAAAGGAGGACGTGAACAGGAAGAGGACCATCTCGAGATCATGTCGAATTCCAGTGTACATGGAGACGCGCTACAGTGCCCTCTAGAGGACAGTCTAGCAGGACCAGACGAGCTGAGACACAGACTCGAGAGTTTCAAATACATCCGCCATAATTGTGAGTAAAATTTTACAACATAAATGTTCAGTGAGAAATCTGTTGAATCAGTTAGTTAAAACCCAGGGTTTAGATAACTTTGTAATGAACCAAGAAGTTGTGTGTGCATTAATTAACAGCTCATAACACACTGAGGTTGATCAGTGTGTTAACTTAAACTGTTAAAGGTGAATGCTGCATATTACATGCTGTGGCCTAATATTTGTTTTCCTTTCCTTTGTTTAACAGTTAGAAAAGATAACAAAGATCCCAGTGATATGCAGAACTCTGACGCTCTGAAGACTTGCTGGGATGAGTGACCTGTACACGATCTCTGATCATAGGCTCATTTAATTGGTTAGAAAAACAGATACTGCTGAAATTTATGAGATAAGCTCAAAGGCGAAGAACCTTCTGCCAGGATTACTGTTCTGAATAAGCTCCCTTAAATCACCAAGGATCATCCTGTATCTCAGTCCACTACAATAGCCATCTCACAAATCAGTTTGAAACAGTGCAATGTTGCCAATAGAGTGCAAAAAGTATTTTGTTTCCTGAAAAAACATTTTTGATGAAAAACATATTTTTCAGATGGGGAAAAAACATAATGACCATGTCTAGGTGTCGAGACATAACAGTAAAATAAAGTACTGATGAATAAAAATGGATGCTTAGAGTCTGATATTTAAGGAAACCCAGAAATGAAGGTATAGCAAACAAGCAATTAGGCATAACAACGGTTTGTGCACTGACTGGGTGGAGAGGATGGTGGGCTCCCTTCAGCACTGACTGGGTGGAGAGGATGGTGAGCTCCCTTCAGCACTGACTGGGTGGAGAGGATGGTGAGCTCCCTTCAGCACTGACTGGGTGGAGAGGATGGTGGGCTCCCTTCAGCACTGACTGGGTGGAGGGGATGGTGGGCTCCCCTCAGCACAGACTGGGTGGAGAGGATGGTGGGCTCCCTTCAGCACTGACTGGGTGGAGGGGATGGTGGGCTCCCTTCAGCACTGACTGGGTGGAGAGGATGGTGGGCTCCCTTCAGCACTGACTGGGTGGAGAGGATGGTGGGCTCCCTTCAGCACTGACTGGGTGGAGAGGATGGTGGCCTCCCCTCAGCACTGACTGGGTGGAGGGGATGGTGGGCTCCCTTCAGCACTGACTGGGTGGAGAGGATGGTGAGCTCCCTTCAGTGCTGTTTCTGTTTGAAGATGTTGGGCTTCATGTGACTTAGTGGGAAATGAACCACAGGGTGTGAGAGCTGACCCATTTGAAAGTTGAGTAATACTCAACTAGCTTTCATTCACTTTCACTCAAATTGAACTATTTGTTGTTTTTTGTTTGTTTGTCTTTTTTAATGACACACCCAAAATGGGATTTTCCATATTTTATGTCCCATGTTTTCCTGGGATTCTGATGGTTGGCACAGCAGGGGTTGACAGACAGCAGACGATGAATAATCTCCATAGAGACAAAGGGGTGGGATCTGAAAGAAGCATCTTTTCTCTCACTATAACCTTCCTGTTATTGAATGGTCATGCAGTGTTGCATACTGCCAATACAGTGGAGTCAATAAAGACAAGTATAAAATAATCGCTTGCAATACAAATATTCTTGAGCAAGTGTACTAGTTGTGACATAAGTTCAGAAGATTTTCAGGGAAAAAGTTGGTCTATCTAATAATTTTATTACCAACCTCATAGTGTCAGTAGTAATAAATATTCATAAAATAAATATACTGTGACGGGGCAGAAGCAACAGGGGGCCCAATCGGGGCTATGTAATCTTATGTAATCCATGACAACACAAATTAGCGTACACAGCACACGTAACAAACAAAAAAAGAAGCTAAGGCGCTAGTCCAAAATAGGCGCGTTAGGCGTAAAACAGTCACCACCCGGCGAAACGTAGAGAACAGGTACAACGTTTAAATCAACGAGACGCTGTCTCTCTCAAGACGGACGCGAGGAATGCGCAGCACCAAACAGTTGGACCTGCTGCTATTTAAAGAGCGAGGTAACTGACAACAGGTGAGTGCGCTACTGAAGGCGAGTGTCAGTAAACAGGTGAGTGAACGGGGTGCGAGTGCAGGAGCGTCTGGAAGTGGGCGTGTCACCTGAGCCCTGGGACCGGCCTACCGTCACATTTACAAATAAAATATGTCAGCTTAATGAAAATGACTATTACCTGTAAAAGAAACTGTCAAAGTATGATAGTAATAATATGCACAATTTATAGGACTTCTTATCACATTTAATTTAGTTCTACAGGCCTAGGTAATAAGCAGAAAAAAACTTCATAAATGAACATCATACAGAAGAATGCTGTGCAACAGAGACTGACTCTAGGACCATGAGGAATGCCGTGCAATCTACTGCTGTTGTTTCATCATGTCGAAAGCACCTGAAACCTGTCGAACAGGTATGTGGAAATTTCAAACGCCATGTTCGCCATTAAGAGTTTCTACTGGAAAATATTATAATGGTGAATATATCGTCGGAATCATGTAAGTTATCGATTCTTAAATTTTTTTTGTAATTTAGTATTATCTATTCATGAAAAATTAAAAGATAACTAATATCTGTTAGTTTGCAGTTTCATAAAAGTACTTCCTTGTTTTAATTTGTGTTAATAGTTCAAGTTCTAGGAGGAAGAACCAGTTTGTATATGAAAAAGTTTAACTTTAAATCATAATATTCATTCCATCGGGTTCTAAAGTTCCAAGAATGTAGATCAGTATTAAAGTGTAGGGGAGACCGGGTTGTAACATGGGGAGAGTTGTAACACCACCAGTTCCACCGATCACGGATAAGTTAGGAGTCATATGATCATTTCAGTATTTACCCAATTCCTCCCTGATCACACATGGTGAATATCAAGGCTGTAAACAGGCACATGCAGATTCCATCGCGAAAAAACTGATTTTGAGGTGAGAAAGTAAATTTCTGAATCAAGACTATATTTTGTTTAGTACTTATACTATTGCAGATAAAACCATATGAATTATATTACATTAAACTGCAGTTTCTCAGGTAAATTGTGATGCATTTTTCCCCTGTTAATTTCAAATCACCTTGCTAATACAGCTAGTTAAACACTGGCTGACAGGGGTGGGGATGGTTGTAACACAGCTTTAAAACGTGTTACAGCTATCACCTTACATACAACTAAGAAAACTTTATTGATTTTTTATTTTATTTTAAAGAAAGACTGACAGAGGTGTGCCTGCAAATGTTTTTAAAAGAAGCATCTGATGAGGCCACAAATAAGGGCAAGACAATCCGATCAGTTGCAAAGGCACATGGTATCTGCCATGTAACACACACACACACACACACACACACATACATTGACGTTGGTTATTATTTGACCTACATGTTCTTTACACAGGTACATTGTATTAGTGTTCATTAAGCATACATGTTGTTAAATAAGTTTGTTCTAGTACACTAATTTACACACCCACACACACACACTTCTGAGTAAAACAGAAAGTGAATATGAGTTATGGTCAGTCACAGAGAGAGATACATTGTTCTGGATTGTTATTTTATTTTAAAAATACATTTTTGAAGCATTTTGCATGGTGTGGCCTCTGTTTTTGCTTCTTTTGTCTAATTGTTACAACTTACCCCAGCATGTGTTACAACCTACCTCGCTAGTGGGGTAGGTTGTGACAAGGGAACACCTTGTATTTGACATCAACTCACGACGGCTGTGATATTTCAATTGAAGTTTGAATTGGTGCCATTTGTACTAAACAAATGGGTGTAGTTTTTATAAAAGTTTGAGAAGTCTAGCTAAAAAACTCAGTGAGTTACAGGTGCTGAAGCAAAAAGTGTTACAACCATCCCCGGTCTCCTCTACATTAGTATTAAAATGGCTTGCCACTTGAAATAGCATGTGCTTAATCCTGATGGTCTAAATGTGTTCAACAAACCGATCAGCAAGTATGTTCTTGGTTTCTTCAGTATAAAGTTGATTACATCTCTTGCAATTAATACAGTAGACAACTCCTGTTGTGGTGTGTGAGGATGTATGGATGATGATAACTGATCCTTATGTACCAGTCAGAGTTTGTATTAATAAATGTACATGTAATACATCTAGATCGGTTGCAGGTTAAAGTACCACGGTTGTACCATCTGCTTTGTTATGCTTCCATGTTCAGACATGCTTTCACTTTTTCCAGTTTCTTAATAAGATTTCAAAACTGAGGTGAAAATCATCTGGTGGTCACATAATCCTAAACTGTTTTAACAACACGGCCATGGCAAGCAAATTGTCACCCACAGCTCCAGGTTGGATGTATTTTCAAACTATTTTTCTTACTGTCACAGAATGATGTCAAAATATATGACTACTCAGTGTGCTGTGCTGATTGTGCAGTATTCACAGACCATGTTGTTTTTGTTTATCTGAAGGAGACCCCCCTCTTCTACCAGAATACAGGATGGTGCTCCTGGGGAAAGTTGGAGCTGGGAAGAGCAAAGTGGCCAGAGTCCTCCTTGGAGCCAAGGAGTCTAAGGGGGAGAGTGGAATGTGCATTTTACGTGAGGGAGTAGTTGCAGGAAGGAGGATCAGTGTGGTGGACACGCCAGGATGGGCTCCGCTCTCCATAGAACGCACATCAGATAGAATTAAAAACGAAATCATCAGAAGCGTCACCATGTGTTCTCCAGGACCCCATGCTGTGATTTTGGTATTACCCATAGAAAACCACACTGATACTCCTTCCATGAAAGAACTCAAAACAGCAAGTCGGTGCATGGAGCTGCTCTCCAAGAGGGTCTGGAGACACAGTATTGTGTTGTTTAATTGTGATGGGGAAATGGAGGAAGCCACAATCGCAGAACACATACAGAAAGCAAATAAACTACTGGAGAAATGTGGCAGCAGGCATTATGTCTTAAGGAGTGCAGACCATGAATCCCAGAGCCAGGGGCTCCTCCAGGAAATAGAGAAAATGGTGAATGAAAACTGCGGTGATATTTTCTTGCCACAGATTTATTATGACTTGTTCCAGAGTCAAATTCCACCTGATGTCTCAGAGCTTAAAAGATTGTATGAGCAGAGAGAGGAACAGCTGAAACTAGAGTTTCGAAAAAGAATCAGTTCATGTGAAAATCAGACAGTGAAGGAGACCGAGCTTAGGAAAAGACGTGGAAGTTTGGAGGGAAATCCTCCTAGCAGTAAGTACAAATGGATACCAGTTCATGTAACGTAAAATGTTTGGTTCTTTTTTACTGGGCAACAATTCAGTGGTTTTCATGGTTAAAATCTTCTTATTTTGATATTTTT
The DNA here is from genome assembly GCF_052324685.1 of Brachyhypopomus gauderio. NCBI lineage: Eukaryota > Metazoa > Chordata > Actinopteri > Gymnotiformes > Hypopomidae > Brachyhypopomus > Brachyhypopomus gauderio. The sequence goes on along the minus strand of NC_135218.1, from coordinate 24,989,744 downwards.
GTTTACAGTGAATGAAGATGACAAGACAAGGAGTCCTGAGGCTCCCAAGAGCACACATCAACAGGAGATGCCAACACTTGTAAATCACTTGCTTGAGAGCAAACCAGCAGCAGTAATAATGTTGGCTGCAGTCATTGGTGCCCTGATTGGCTCGGTGACTGGGTCTGCATTTGGAGTACTGGGGGCAGGTGTGGGAATTATCATTGGTGTATGTATAGCAGTTCCACTCGCTTTATGGCTTATTAATGCAACGATGGCGGCAAAGCAAAGTTTGAATACTTTGCAAGAGACAAAAAGTACTTTATATAGCATTTGATCATCTGTCACTTGTACATACATTAATAATGTGTGTGTGTGTGTGTGTGTGTATGTGTGTATATATATATATATATATATATATACACACACATATATATATAGAGCTGTTGGACATGTAGACTATACAATCTAAGCCACATGTTCTTTAGTGCGAATGGCCACTCAACAGAATGACATTGTAGATGATGTTGAACACAGTGAAGACTTATTCATCCAGGTTCTTACTTGCATGGTTCACTCAATAAGGAAGTAGACCACTATCAAACCGGCTTAAGGTCTTATCTTAGCTAATGATAGTTCTGATGCAGGAAATTACATAATACATATTATTAATTTAGCAACGTTGGCTTTTTCATCACAAGTTTAGACATTATGCAGGGAGTGATCTAGATCTAGAAGAGTTTTTGTAAGCATGCGAAAGTTATTCGCAGATGTGGGACTTTCATTTCATTTAGGGAAACTCACCCCTTATCATTATTGAGCTGAAATAGGCATTGCAATGATCATGTTAAGTAAAGATGATATGTTAAGTTTATGATTGGTAGGGGTGGGGCCTGTTTGTATCGGACCACCGCACAGTGCGCATGAAGAGTTGTTCTGGTTGTGCATATTGTTTGAAGAACCTTTCGTTATCACCCCGCTGCACCCCAAATGTATGAGTTTTGAAATCAGTGTTTTCTTCAAATAAGTATTTGCAACGTTGTCAGCTTTCATTGCATGTAACTTATTTACAGTGAAGCCGGTAACACGTTACTTAGTAACGCGTTACTGTAGTCGGACTACTTTTTTCAGTAACGAGTAGTCTAACGCAACTACTATTTAAAAACTAGTAGTCAGATTAAAGTTACTTATCTAAAACATCGTGCGTTACTATTTCTGCATCTCTGCTCTGCGGCGCCAAAGTCACCGTCTACTTTCAAAAACACAACGTCAAACCTGAAAAAAAACCGGGGGGTGGCGGCGAACGTAAATTGTTACCGGGCGGGGTGTAAAATGGACTAAATTCAGTATTATATCGCGATCTATCGATCGCCGGTGGTTGGCGCCAGATCGAACTAGTAACTCATTGAATCATAGATGTGGATCAGAGGTAAATAAACTAGATTTTTTTTCGGCGTGAGATATCGGAAGTGTGGCGTGTGAAGACAGTCAAATGCGTGTCTCACGCTCAATGCGTGAGAGTTGGCAACCCTGTAAGTGGGCGGAGTTGAACAGAAAGACTGTTATTTATTTATTTAAAAAACATGTAAGCCTATTTCAAGAAAAAGTTTACAAATGCCAGTGTCATTTTTGATGTTCCGGTTAAAATACATGTCAATAAAGTGAGTATTGGCAGAACTGGTAGTCATTTTCATGTTATGGGGCGGGGGATCAGCCTCTGCTGAAAGTAACTAAAAGTAATCTAACTGAGTTACTTTTTAAAGAAGTAGTCAGTAGTCGGATTACTGTTTCAAAGTAACTATGGCAACACTACTTATTTAGTTAACGCTAATATATTCTTATTGATTCATATAGCGTTAGAAAATGTGTCTGGCATTCGATTCTGTCCGTTCATAGTTTAACTATAACTGTAGCGCTGAAATATGAAATATGTGTTCTGACGGTTCGGAGTTTATGGCTAATTTTAACTATTAATGTTGTATTTTTTTATATTTTTTATATATTTTTTAATGTTACATCACATTAACAGAGAACAATAGGCCCTTTTCACACTTCCGCATTTTTTCTTCCGGAAGCTCTCGTTGCAGGGTAAAGTTACTTCCGTTACACATTAAACAATGGCAGAGTCCAATAACAAGAGCTTTTGCAGTGCACCAGGGTGCTCGATCTCGAAGCAAAAACAGTCGTATCTCAGTTTCTATGGTTTTCCGGCTGACGACGAGCAGAAAAGAAAATGGGTTTGTGCAATTAGGAGGGATGAAGGGGAAAACTTTGTGATACGGAGCATCTTTGTGTGTAGCCAGCATTTCACTGCTGCAGACTACATAGCAGGAAGCTCACGGCTAAAAGTTGGTGCTGTTCCCTGTTACTGTTCCCAGTAGTGTTACTGTTCCCAGCCGGTTTCAGTGGAACAGTTGCTGTCCGCGTTTGAAAGATCAAGCTCTCGGCTGGGAGTACACGTACGTCCGCTAGCATCTAGCTGTTACCCGCTAGCATCTAGCCCCAGTTTGCTAGCTTCTAGCTCCGGTTCGCTAGCTTCTAGCTCCGGTTCGCTAGCTTCTAGCTCCGGTTCGCTAGCTTCTAACCCCGGTCCGATAGCATCTAGCCCCGGTTCGCTAGCTTCTAGCTCCGGTTCGCTAGCTTCTAGCTCCGGTTCGCTAGCTTCTAGCTAGGGTTCGCTAGCTTCTAGCCCCGCTCCGCTAGCATCTAGCTCCGGTTCGCTAGCTTCTAGCTCCGGTTCGCTAGCTTCTAGCTAGGGTTCGCTAGCTTCTAGCTCCGGTTCGCTAGCTTCTAGCCCCGGTTCGCTAGCATCTAGCTCCGGTTCGCTAGCATCTAGCTCCGGTTCGCTAGCTTTTAGCTCCGGTTCGCTAGCTTTTAGCCCCGGTTCGCTAGCTTCTAGCCGTCATCCGATAGCTTCTAGCCGTCATCCGATAGCTTCTAGCCGTCATCCAATAGCTTCTAGCCGTCATCCGATAGCTTCTAGCCGTCATCCGATAGCTTCTAGCCCCGGTTCGCTAGCTTCTAGCCCCGGTTCGCTAGCTTCTAGCCGTGATCCGATAGCTTCTAGCCGTGATCCGATAGCTTCTAGCCCCGGTTCACTAGCTTCTAGCCGTGATCCGATAGCTTCTAGCTAGAAAAGAACAAGCTCTCGGCTGGCAGTACACCACGAACATCTACTAGTCGAGAGTTTGCTCTTTCAAATGCGGACAGCAACTGTTCCACTGAAACGGCTCTAAAACTAGCTGTGATCCGCTAGCATCCAGCTCTGCTCGGTAGCATCCAGCTCTGACCATCACTTTGCTGTCGACTATATTGGACACTGAATAAACAATAACACGTAATAACTTGGTGTGTGTCATGAACTTTATTGATACTGATGTAAACCAAACAATCAATAGCTGACGTCCCTTGGCTAGCTAAAGCTGGGCGTACACTGTACGATATTTTAAATCATGTGCTCAGCTCCAGCTCAAACTACGACTAAATCGCAGGGAGAGTCGGCTCGTGGAGCTGCTTCAACAGTGCGATACTCTCACGAGGAGCGATTTGAATTTCAAACATGTTTGATATTCTTGCGACGCTGCGATTTCTGATCGGGAGTTGGTCGTGAGGTGTGAATCGCTCCTCGTGTACCTGTGTAAACTATACGATGCACGACACGCGATTGAGCCGAAACTCAGCCCGATCGCAAAAATAGTCGCACGAGTGAAAAATCGGCTGAAATGGGCCAAAATTCGCACAGTGTACGCCCAGCTTAACCTAGCTAGATATTGTTAACTAAAGCTGTCAGTATCATTTGTAATATTATAATATATATCATAATAATATAGACTGTTTTACCACTCTGTAGGATGACTAATGGAATCAGCTATACCTTAAATAATAGTTAGTTACCTAGCTAGTGCTAGCTGGTGTTAGCTTACCCTGGTATAAGTGAATAAATTATTCTACAAACAATTTGTAGCCTCTATTTAACTTGGAACCGTTCGTTGTTGAATGTTCTCCAACGATACTGGAAACGTATTTAAAATTCAGTCTCGGCAGCGACGACAGGGATGAAGTAAACACACGCTCCATGCTGAGGTGAATTGACAACAACTATCTTCTGCGAGTACCGGAACTTGTTTTACCCGGCGGTGACGTATTTCCGTTTTGTTGTGAAAAGGGCCTATACCGGAGTCGCAGGGACTCATGGGATGTAGCGTCGTCCCCCATTGGACCGACGCTACATCCCATGAGTCCCTGCGCCTCCGGTATAAGTGATGGGAATTTCGGCTCTTTTTAGGGAGCCGGTTCTTTTGGCTCAGCTCCTCATAAAGAGTCGGCTCTTTCGGCTCCCAAATGGCTCCTTCTTAGGGGGGGTGGCGAACGTACTTTGTTGACGGGGGGGGGGGGGGGGGATGGGGGTTTGGGGTGGGTGGCGAAAAGTGATGTCAGTAACGCGTTACTCCAATCTTACCACTTTTTTCGGTAACAAGTAATATAACGCGCTACTATTTCCAGTCCAGTAATCAGATTAAAGTTACTTATCCAAGTAACTGTGCGTTACTATTTTTATTTTCTCTAGTAAAAATATATATTTTTGCTTTCTTCTTGGTCAGTTCTACTTTTGCGTCTGACCGTAGCGCTCCACTCCGCACGCTGCGTGCGACCCTGTGAGAGCGCGAGCACGTTTTACAAGTCATTTTTTGCAGTGTCCTCCTGTAACGATATGCGGTAGTATAAAGAAATACCCCTCAAAAACAGGGGAATGAACATTTACCTGACGAACTTTAATGTTGCTTTGTTTGAAAAGTGCTGGAATTTTGACTAACGTCGCCTACTTTAAAATGCTTTAAATTGTAATGGTATTTCGTTTCACAACAAGTAGCTGTCTGACTGAACAGTTCGCTTGTATTACATTTACAAATAATTTTACAAATAATACCGCGCAGCTACACAAACGTAATGTCAGGAGATACTGTAGCGACTACTACTGCTCACGGTGAATTCACTAAAGCCCCCCGCACACAGCGAGCAACTAGCTGAGCAAACGGTCACGCGTGCCCGTTTGCTCAGCTAGTTGCTCGCCGTGTGCGGACGCTTGAGATTCGGGTCGAAATTCAGGTTCGGGTCGTAATTCAGGTTCGGGTCGAAATTCAGGTTCGGGTTGAAATTCAGGTTCAGGTTGAAATGCGGTTCATCCGGGATACGTAGGATGAGCAAACAAACTCAGAGCTAATCGAACTGCATCTGGCCAATCACAAAACATATCAGAGGTCATTAAGAGGCGCGTCTTTCTGCTAAATTTCCTGTAAGAGTGCGGTCCCTGTTTGGCGTGTAAGTAGCATGTAAGCAGCACGAAAGTGACCACTGTGCCACCCAGAAATGGCACCTTGTGGCAGCTGCCACATAATCGTGGCACTTATTGTGGCCAGTGCTGCGTGACTGTGGTCTCCGTTGTCCAGAAACGCCGCCTGCCTCTGCTGACAGACATCTAAAGACTCTTGGGTGACTCTGCGTATCGGCCACTCGCTTAAAATCATCCCGACGAGCTCCGAATCGCCATTTGTTGAAATGAAGATGGTTAATAACTTTTGTTTAAAAATTATGTTGAGTGAAATACTAGCCGACATCCAGCTAGACAGCTCTATATTACTAGTTCAGAATACTGTTTAGCGATAACGTCGAATTAAGATTATAGGAGGCAGGGGCGATTTTAGGATCTGGTCTTTAGGGGTGCCCAGCCCCCAGTGCTCACAGAGGCACAATACCAAAGTATTGCGCAGGTGCAGAGCAAGGTTTTTGCATAATATAATATTTAAAAAATGTGTTGAGCCAGGGGGTGCTGAGCAACTTCACGGTGGTGCTCTAGCACCACTAAAAATACCCTAGCCTCGCCCCTGATAGGAGGGTACGTGAATCTGGTAGACCGTTAACGACAGCACTAAATTTAAAGGGTTTATTATTATAGATGTATGGTTATCAGTGAATGTTCCTACACGCCATCAGCGTCATTTAAACCTCTGCGAGCGAATGGCATCGCATTTAGTATTTGTGCAATTTGTAGTATATTTCGCTTTGTATTGGTTTATATTGTTAGTCTAGATTGTCAGCCGAGCGGCTCCCGACATAATCGTTAAACAGCATCCTGAACTCGTAGTTTGGAGCTGTCGGTCAGCTCCGAATCGTTCACCCAACATAAATTAACAAACAAAAAATATAAACCATCTTCATTTCCACGAATCCTACAAATGCGATGCCACTCGCTCGCAGTGGTTTAAATGACGCTGATGGCGTGATGAACGTTCACTGATGAACAATCTGTAATAAATCTGTTTTATGTTGTGACGTGGGGGTGAAGTGTTATAAGTGGGAGGACACTTGCTGAGAAGAGCATTTTATATAAGGGGTTTCACATTTAACATTAACTTAACTACGTTAATATAATAGAAGACACACGGACAGCACGATCATGATGAGGCATGACTAAACTAGACGACACCACAAACCACTACAGCGACACAACACGGATTGTAAGTGACAGCCTTATATTTATTTATTTGTTTATTATTGAATATTTGATTATTCTGCTACCTCCTGTTATCGCTGAACTAAACTTTCGGCACGAGACTTTCAGCACGAGATCTTCAGCGCGAGTTCTTCTGTGCGCGTTCGATGTACGTTGCTCCAGAGTTTGAAAAAACACAAGAACAAACGAATTACTTGTTATATTCCTTGTTGACACTTGTGGAAGATATTTTACTGTAGTTGGCTTCGTTTTTTTTGTGTTGTTGTATGTCAAATGTAAAACAAAGTTCAAACTTAGCGCCCTTGGAAGCAGAAGGAGGTAGGAAGAAAAATTGTATTAATCCAAAAGAGTGATTTATTTAATTTAAAACGAAGGGAGATGTGATTGTTGTTTTGTTTTCAGTAAGAGCTGCGGCTCATAACATAAAGTTGAGTTCATGTGCAAGTTTGCTAGGAGTGACGCATTTAAAGTTTGGACCCTGTTCTACACATTATCTGTGAGGTATGGTGTTAGGGCATTTGTGTTTATTTTTTATTTTTTGCCACATTTTGTAGTTTTCACGGTGTCAAATGTCGGTGGCGAAAGGAGGAGAGAATAAAGATACACCAGTCGAAGCTCCGAGCATTGTTTGTGTGATTAATCCAAGTGGTCCGCTACACGGATGACTAAAGCGAACATACCAGAGAACGAGTACAGATAAACACGAAAACACTCAAACTTACCCATGCACAGTGGCGTGCACAATTAGACCCCAACTTTGCCCTTTATCAACGAAAGTGCCCTTTTGAAACTTCGTTTTTAGGGTTCACACACATAGTGTGGGAACCCTATGTAATTGTTAGGATTTTTCTTTCTTCTTCTTATTATTATTATTCTTTTGCCCATTTTTTGACCTAAAACGCATTGTGCAGCCTAGACCGTAAGGCCTAGAAACACCAAACTTGGCAAATTGATAATGTATGGTCCAAGGACCAGACTCAAGTACAGAGACCCACATTGGCCTGATTGGTGGCGCTATAGCACACCATTTTGTCGTTTGGTCCATATCTCCTAATCCGTAAGTCATAGAAACAAAATTCCACTTTTTATGGATTCCTTGGCAAAATTCAATAGGACTATTCATATACAACCATTAAGCTCCGCCTACTTAGATTTTTTTGCTAATTTGCATAATATGCAAAACCTATTTTTTTATACTAGTCCCTGGTTTTTTATCTGATCACCACAATCTTGGTGTCAAAATATTCACAAGAATCTCATTGTCAATGAATATCAACAAAACTGTGACATTGGTATACAGTCTGACTGTCACATGTCAATCAATAGCTCTGAGGCGTGGCTAAATTTACTTCAGCAGCTATATCTCAGCAATGCTTTGACCAATCTTCATGAAAATGTATCAGTTGTTAGGGCACATGACTCAGAGGTCACAGGTCAAAGCTGGCCACGATTGTCCAATAGGGGGCGCTATAACATGGGGAAATTTGTTTCTCAGAAACCATTAGTCACATCAAGCCCAAACTTTACAGACGTCATCAGGGGCCCAAGTGGTATCAAGGCACACAATGATGACCTCATCACTCAAAAAACATGGCCGCCATAAGCCAATTAATTTTAATTTTAATTAATTGGCCATTTGACAGACTTACCATAGGTACATACACATGAAACTGACATGGTATGTTCATGTACACACCCTCTAAGACATACTCATGTTAGAAGGGAATTGCACCACTAGGTGGCGCTATACTAGAAAATCCAGAATTTCTCCTACATATTTTCACTTATCAAGAAATGTTTGCACTCATATGATTGTATGCAGAATTCCTAGCAACTTTCTAATTACATGTGCTTTGCAAAAATGTACCACTTTTTCACTATTATCAAATATATATAACTTGTCATTTTCATACTAGTCCTAGCATTTTAACTCAATCACCTTTAAATCACACCTTGTAATACTCAGCAGACTCTGAAATGTTAAGATTAGCAAGAAAATCCTAAGGTTTTCACAAATTAATATTTTTCATATACATCACAATGCTACCATCGTAACACGTCAAATTCACAGTTCAATAACTACGCCATAGTATGTCTGATTGTTATGAAAACTGACATCCACATTCACATGACCATTGTGGTGAAGTGTGCCAAGTTTGAGCCAAATCCGCCTGCAAACGGCTCTACAGTGAATATTTTCATTTTCCATACTGACCAGTGCAGGGAGGCATAGACAGCTGCTAAGACACGCACGTTCTCACACACGCTGCCCCCCTCCTCCACTCCCCCATGCTTCTAACACTTTACAACCCTTGGGCTCTCCCTCCCCCTCTCTCTCCTTCACATGCACTCACACAAACAAAGGCCTCTCTGGCCTATAGGTTTCACATACACACTAATTCTAGCCATTACTACCAATTACCCAGTGACTAATATACAGATATTTAGCTTCTTTTTTTCCACACACCCTCACACAGGACTTCCTATATGCTTCATATATAAATTTCTCTTGCCATTTCCAACACACTAACTGATATTTAGCTTCATTTTTCCATCCACACTCTCAACTCATGCCCTCTATACATCCTGAAATGACATAAGAGAGGACAGAGATATGTAATTCACATTTCACACACAACCTCTATATAACTGCATGCTTTACTTATCATCAAAGTCTTGTTAGATACACATTCCTAGTGGCCTCCCTACTATGGGCACAACAGTGAGAACATGTCAGAGTAGGGATGAGAACATCATGAACAGGCAAAGATAAGAATATTTGTGTTATTTTATTGTATAGTAACCCATCACTCTGGTTTGTTTGAGAATCACATGTGACATATTTTGTCAGCTAAATGAAAAGGGTTAAAGAGTGGTGTTTACATGTGGGGCATTAACCAGAGCTCTCCTGCTGCTATGTTCACAACATCAGTCAAATTCAGCCAAAGGTATATTTATTTGACTAGGCCCCTGGGTCAGTGTGTCAGTACTTTTAACCTAATCTCAGCATTTGATTTAGTTGTATTGTCTGAATCATTTTGCTAATATCTTCCACACTGTATGGCCTAGAAACAAAATTGTACTTCAGCTGTATTCCTTTGCTCAAGCCAACCAAAAAAGCCTCAAGAAGCCCTTACTGCATACATGAAAAAACACACACATACAAAGCTAATCACAGCATTTGATTAACTTCTATGACCTGAATCATTTTGCCAATACATTTTGTTTTGATCTTTTGGGCCTTTATTGCCTCAGTTGAATAAGACACGCACGTTTGCCATTCTCACACACGCTGCCCCCCTCCTCCACTCCCCCATGCTTCTAACACTTTACAACCCTTGGGCTCTCTCTCCCCCTCTCTCTCCTTCACATGCACTCACAAAAACAAAGGCCTCTCTGGCCTATAGGTTTCACATACACACTAATTCTAGCCATTACTATCAATTACCCAGTGACTAATATACAGATATTTAGCTTCTTTTTTCCACACACCCTCACACAGGACTTCCTATATGCTTCATATATACATTTCTTTAGCCATTTCCAACACACTAACTGATATTTAGCTTCATTTTTCCATCCACACTCTCAACTCGTGTCCTCTATACATCCTGAAATGACATGAGAGGACAGAGATATGTAATTCACATTTCACACACAACCTCTATATAACTGCATGCTTTACTTATCATCAAAGTCTTGTTAGATACACATTCCTAGTGGCCTCCCTACTATGGCCACAACAGTGAGAACATGTCAGAGTAGGGATGAGAACATCATGAACAGGCAAATATAAGAATATTTGTGTTATTTTATTGTATAGTAAGCCATCACTCTTTGGTTTGTTTGAGATTCACATGTGACAGATTTTGTCAGCTAAATGAAAAGGGTTAAAGAGTGGGGTTTACATGTGGGGCATTAACAAGAGCTCTCCTGCTGCTATGTTCACAACTTCTGACAAATTCTGCCAAAGGTATATTTATTTGACTAGGCCCCTGGGTCAGTGTGTCAGTGCTTTTAACCTAATCTCAGCATTTGATTTAGTTGTATGGTCTGAATCATTTTGTTTAATATCTTCCACACTGTATGGCCTAGAAACAAAATTCTACTTCAGCTGTATTCCTTTGCTCAAGCCAACCAAAAAAAGCCTCAAGAAGCCCTTACTGCATACATGAAAAAACACACAAACACACACATACAAAGCTAATCACAGCATTTGATTAACTTCTATGATCTGAATCATTTTGCCATGACATTTTGTTTTGATCTTTTGGGCCTTTATTGCCCCAGTTGAATAATTTTTTGCAAATTACTTTATCTGTCCATTTTTTGGACTGAAGTACCTTCATATCACTTGTTGGTCTAAAAGACCCTTTGGGCTTTTGTGCCTTTTTTTGTGTGAACCCGCCAATCGCCGCTTGCGGCTATATTTTATTATTATCATTTTACTGAGGTCGGTTTGAAATGATCTTTTGAAAACCTGAGCGATTAAAAACAATGCCCTGAAATGAGCCACCACCTCGCACACACCCGACCTCTCTATTCCTTTGTCACACCAGATGTGCTGCAGCAGCAGTTCAGTTCAGCGAGTGGAAGGAAGCGTCTTCAGCACAGCACACATGCTCACAGATAGACTTCTTCTCCCGTCCCCACCAGCCAGGTCACATGGCCGTTAACGGCGTAAACGCCGAAGTGTCATGTGACGCCAAGCGAGCTTCCAATTGGCTGGTGACGAGAAGTTGCTGAGACAAATTGCTCAGCCGAGCGCACACGGTGAGATTTCGGGCACGCGTGCCATAAAATATCAAACACGTTAGATAAATGTCTCACAGGCACAAGAGGCAGAGAATTCTGTCTCAAGCGTCCGCACACGGCGAGCAACTAGCTGAGCAAACGGGCACGCGTGACCGTTTGCTCAGCTAGTTGCTCGCTGTGTGCGGGGGGCTTAACGGACACTTGGCCACTCAAGGTGTCTGGCCCTTTAAGTGACACTGGGGGGCGGGGCTTCCGCGCCAGGGTTGCGTTATCAATAAAGTTTCCCTCCTCGGGATTTTTGGATTAAGCAGTTTATGCCTCGGTTACCGAACCTGCTTCAATACATTGTTACTGTTAAAAACGCACTTCCAATAAAGTGAGTATTGGAAAAATTAATTTTGCTGCTGAATGTAGAGGGTAACCAGCTCTCGTCGTTCACTTAAAAGAGCCGGCTCTTTGAACCGGTTCGTTCGCGACCGACACACCACTATCCGGTATCGTTCTCTGTTAATGTGATGTCTATGCATGTGTAGATTGATTGTGTACTTGATTATGTGCGTTACTTGGTTTAAGTCCCCCTTCATCAGTTTATGTAGTTGTACTGTGTGAATTATTCCATGCCATGTTTGTGTAGTGTTGTCGTGTTATTGCCATTTCCTCATGTTTCGTGTCTAAATTAAGTCTGTTCTGCTGTCAACATATGATTGAATAAACAGCTTTGGTCACATCTTTTCATGTTATGACATTGTTCCCTTTTACATAATTTCCACTCTACATGTGCACATGCATATACAATCACTTTTATACAGTTTAAGTTCGTCCCTCCTCTTCTGCAGAGGTTACACCTGCCCAGGTAAGTAAAAGCCTGAAATTTAAACTTACTCTTTTAGTCAGTTGGATGCAGACTGGTCACAGGTAAGTATACTTATAAATCATAATCACAATCATAATCATAGTCATATGTCTACTGGTGATGTGTAGGTGTATAGGTCTACATCACATGTATGCATATAAAGCATTTTGTGGCCTATGTGAAAAGTGCATGTTACAGTAAGTCTGTATTGATTATTTAAAGGGACACTGTCTCTCGCTTTTAGTTTAACAGCTGACTGCTCGTGTTTCAAGATCTACTTTGTCTGTTCTATTATTTTAATAGTTTTGCCATCTTATTTACTTTATTATATTATTTTTCTATTATTTTATAATTTGTCACTTTATTACATTATTTTATTATGTTGTTTCCTTTTAATCTTTAATTTATTTTAATATTTTCTATTTGTCTTATCTTTGCTTCCTTTTAATGTTTTTTTATTTATTTATTCTGTAAAGCACTTTGAGTTGCACATATGTATGAAAGGTGCTATACAAATGAAAAAATATTATTTAGAGGTCTATTTACTTTCTTACATCGTTCTCTGATAAATTAGCACCTCTCTGTACATGAATATGAGGTAGAAGACAAACTAAGAATATACTGTAAGCAGCCCAGCAGGAATACGCAGGACTACAGGATAGCTTATGTGTTTACAATAACTGTGGTATATTTTACAATTAAATATTGTATGTAGAGTTGCCAATGGAGAACTGGAAAAGCTAAAGCACTGTGCCATCGCTATGTGTACATTGATTACGTCCATACATAAATCTACAGGACAACTGTTTGCAGTGAAGCTGGTAAAAATGTGTTATGTTGCCTTTCCGATACGTGGCGGCCTTTCTGCGCATGTGCGCTGCATCCCGTACAAGCGTACAGTAGTGTTGCAGACGTCAGAAGGTCTTCGGTCCACATCACTGGAGAAGAGGATGTACAGCATCACGGTCGAAGATCGGAGGAGCTTCGGTGGAACCGACTCAGCTTAAGCAGAACAACAGCTTATTGAAAAATACACCACTCTTTAATCCGACGTTGATTATATCCTAAGTGCAGACAGCTACGAAAACCAGCAGCGGCTATGGAATTAAAGAAGTCTATTTCGGACACGGAGAAACGGCTGAGAAGCTACGGCGCGGTGCGGGAGACGGACTGGAACACAGACAAAGGTGAGCGTGATTTGTGCACTGTATATCACATATAGGCGTAAATTAATTATTAATGGCACTGCAAAGATTTATAGCTATTCTGATAACAGTGAAAGGGACCCTCAGGACTTTCCAGATATGCATTTTTCTACGATCTGACATATACACTGATTTATAGCTAGCTACTTGAGAAAAAAAACGTGCAATTCCTGATACTAGATTGTGGTGCATATGCTGTGTTGTGCTCTGAGATCAGATACTGACAGGCACGAGGTTTGCTTTGCTCAGTAATTACAGCAGGGACTCTTATCGTATCTGTGCACGTCTAAGTGTCATTAAAGATGTTTGAAGAGTCTCACTTCGGAGTAAACACCCCCTGTGAAGAACGCACATGAACGATTTCACCTTAATATTTGCGATTCGGTGGTCATTCCTGGTTAGTCGTGTCGTGTCTCTTTTATGAAAGTTTTGTGTGTTTATGTGAGTGTGTGGTGCATTTAGACAGGAATAATACCACTGTCACAACAGACGACGTACCAATAATTACATTACGTTAAACAAATACAGGTAATTGTCTGATTACTTTTTATAATTTTACTATTCTATTGAAATTATTGATGTTTAAATGTCTTATACAGATGTCTATTGTAATTCTGTGATGGTTTTGGTCTGTGGAATGTAGTGCTGTTAAAAATAAGATGAGAACTCAAAATTTCTCTCTTTGAATAAATCAATAAATCAATCAATTGATCGATCAAACAAAAAAACCCAGTCTTGACGAGACACCACTCTACAGAGTTCAGTTGTTATTGCTCCAAAACATCTCATTATACCCGAAAAATATCTCAGACAATTATAGGTAGAGCCACGGATGTAATTTTGGGGGGGGACGGGGGGGACATGTCCCCCCCACTTTTTCAAAAGCTGGTGTTGGTCCCCCCCAGTTTTTACGGTTAAAACCACATATTTAAATAGTGACGAATCCATGTCCCCCCCACTTTTTAAATCAAAATTACGTCCATGGGTAGAGCGGACGGTGCATTGATGAGAAACCCTGATTTCACTGTAAACTGTGGACTAATAAACACACTGTCCTGTTGTGAGATTGAAGCATGTCGGCTGGTGACAGCATGTTTGTTCATATTAGATGACGTGCGGTTCTCGAGTCGAGCTCACGCAACAGCGGCACCAAGTTAAGCCCTTCGCTGGGAGGAGAGAAGCAACCGGCTCTATTTTTAGCGCTTAGCTGAGGCTCTGTTCAGCCCAAACACAAGGGCTGGTTTGCAGATCGGACTCCACAGATCAGAGCTGATAGGCTGGAGGCTGTTGTACTGTTTAACGGTGACAGCTCAGACCATTTGGACTAGAGCTGTGACAACACACCCTGCAAGCTTGGCTGACGTGCAGTAAACAAGGTACGAGTTACATATGCGGACAAATGAATGAACTGACCTGGTGCACGTGTGTGCCACGCCCTATTCTGACGTCACACTCCAGAAACGCCCAGGCCGAATCAGGTGTGTTGCAGGTGTGAAAACATTAACCAGCAAAGCCCAGAGTCACCATTCCTGACGCGACTGAAACACTGACTTCTGCATCTCTTTGTTTTCTTGAAGATACTTATTTATATCAACTAGTCATACGAGCCCTCATTTATTTATAGAGGAGTCAGGAGATGTACCTGCTTTAAAATGGGACTCTAGCAATACAAACACCACGCCTCATATTCATCTTAATGAATGCACTAAGTGAATCAGGTCAAGTGGCAAAATGGCGCACTTGAGACACGTCTCACATGTAAGAGTCCTCGTTTCATTACTCTACGGACTGGCAACTCGTGTGAACTTCATCAGATGCGCCGCACGAACTGCAGTTTGGATCGGTGTATTAAGTGTGACCACGGGCGCGGCGTGTTATCTGGCGTCTCTATTAGAGGGCGGCGCTCGGCTGGCATGCAAAGCCTTTTGTGTGGGACGTGGGAGTCATTAGAGAGCAGAGCTGCAGCAGTGGCCCAGGCCGGTTCAGTGACTGCCGAATCACTTGTTCATAAGACCAAACTCAACAATCGTCTGCTTTATTCAGGGGTGACACACGGACATTAGCGCGCTCACCGAACAGTCTTCCTTCTCCCACAGCGTCTCCGTGCGTGATTCTCCAGCTCGCTGCGGGTCCGGCTGGTGACGCGCCGTGTGACTCATCGGGCGTCTTGCTGTTGCTGCTGCTGGATTATGCACGATTCCGTCGGCGGAGGGTCTCGCGGGTGGGGTCTGCGTTTGATCGGTCAACTTCATCCAGCACAGCACGTGGTGTTTTCATGGTAAAAAAAAGAAAACACGCGGTCTTGTCGTTTGGAAGGCGGGAAAGGCAGCATGTGTGTCAGGATGGATCTAATGGTAGTGCAGTCTCCCCCTGCTTGTGCTGTCAGGATCCCGCCTCTCCAGCGCGCGGGCTCCCCGTGATCCGTCTCGCCTCCTCCGTGATCTCGAGCAGCGCGAGCTCCTGTCTCGGTCCCCCACGGCCAATTATGAAGGTTCCGCTCCACTAGGTTTACTTCCAGAGACAAGATAACCACGGCCGTAATGGGGCTTTTGACAGCCAACGCTGGGGACAGCATTAAATTACAGTATAGCTGCTCCGTAAGTGATAGACTTGTGAGGGGGACTCTGTTCTACTGAGAAGTGAATCTCTTTAAGTGCTGCCGTCGGACAGGAATTAAGTGGCTTTGCTGTGGTGCCCTCTAACAAAACTAATAAAAAGATTGGTGTGCATTAACTCCCATTTTGCTAAAAGATATACTTTATTGTAACAGTCTTGCATTACAGCCACCACCACCCCCCCCCCCACTCCCCTCCCAGATTGATTTGAACTATAGTCAATAAAAATATCCTATCACAGTCTACCTATCACAAGAGACTTTGGTTGAAATCATTCCTCGTTCTGAAAGGAAGAGTGTGGTGTTGCTTCCTGGCTGTAATTAAAAACATAGAAAAGGTGATGAGAAAATGCCTTGCTTGTTATTTCTCTTGCTTATTTCTGCACAAACAAGGGGAAAAACAATGCCAGTTCAGTTCAATATATATATTTAATACATTCTAATGAGTGTGGTGACCGTGATGCGTGGTTTGCTACAAGGCCGTATTGGCCTCCTCAGCGCGCGCACGCACGCAGCGCTCTGATTGGCCGGTTTTCCAGCAGGCCGTGGGTGGCATGTTTTGATGGTGCGTTTGCTGGCGATGCAGCTTCTAGCTCACGCGCAGTGGACTGAAACTCTCTGCTAACGGGAAGCCACTGCGCCTCTCACAGCCCCTGTGTCTGGAACACGCCTGAAGCTTCGCACGCTGTGGTGTCCTGCTGACGGGGGTCTTTCTGCTCCTGACAGCAGGGTGCTCAACACTCTCTGCCTATTAAACGGTCATAGTGCCGCGGTCTGAAGAGTCTCCCCACTCTGGCATGCCCGATTACGTCCTTGAGCTCGTTAATCTGCGGACGGTGCTGCTCAGCTGAATGTGATGGAAAACCTGTACGCTCACACCCCAAAATCCACAACCTATTCCAACATGCTCATGCAAACGGATATGCACACATCCTCACTGTCCATGCCAACGCTCTTCTCTCTCATTCTCTCTCTCTCTCTCTCTCACACACACACACACACACACACCCATATTAATGCGTTTACACTCTCCGTGTTCACTCACGCTGCAGGTCAGATGAACGTGTCTGTGGCGGAGAGCTCAGTGACTCCAGGTGAGGTGAAGAAAGAGGTGGAGATGGAGGTGGAGATGGAGGTTGAGATGGAGATGGAGATGGCCAGGATCCAGCGGCTCAGAGAGCTGCTCGTTCGGCGGGAGTCCGAGCTGCGATTCATGTGAGGAACACCAAACACTACAAGCAGCCTCTGAGCATCTGTGTGTGTGTGTGTGTAAATCTTAATAGTTAATAACCAGGAGTCAAGTTTAAGACTTATTTGATACATTCGAAATAGAAACAAACTGAAATATTTTCTAAAAAAATGTTTACTCATAGAACGTTACAAAATGTGTAAAATTCAAAATAAAAAACAAACTGGAGAGTGAAGCATTCCTTAAGGTGATGCTGTACTGTAATTCTTATATGCAGTTATGCATCAGCAGGATGTGTTTTTTGTGTGTGTGTGTGTGTGTGTGTGTGTGTGTGTGCGTGTGTGTGCGTGTGCGTGCATACACGTATGCATCAGTGTTGGTGTTTGATATGTATAATATTATTCACGGTGCTCTGTGCATGTTCTCTACAGCATCAGTTGAAGGCATTTGTTGGAGCCTCCGATTCAATTAATCGCTTCCTCCTGTGGAGCGAGAGGGAGATGATTGCATGTGACCAGTTCATGGTGTGGGTGCTGAGGGTGGAGGTGGAGGGGTCAGGGGGTCGTACGGAGCCCTGGGCACATTCAGGGCGAGCGTCAGGGTGTCTGTTGAACAGACGGACCCCCAATGCGTCACTCAGTGCTGCAGAGCGCCAACACGGATACATCCTCACATAAATGACATACTGTCGCTTGCTGACATGCGTGCATGAACACACACACACACACACACACATACATGCAAGCAGATGGAGGAGCAGAGAGTGGAGGCTGCGGGATGCAGTGTGACTGGACAAGAGGAGAGAGAGAGAGAGAGAGAGAGAGAGAGAGCGCAAAAGGGCGAGAGAGGATGCGTGAGAATGGAGACCGGAGAGTGTCAAAAAGATGAGAGGCAGACAGACAAGGCAGAACTCTGAGATGACAGAGGAGAGAGAAGGGAAGACAGAAGAGAAGAGAGACAGAGAGGTGAGGGAGAGAGAGAGAGAGAGGGGAAAGACAATGTAGAGAAAGTGATAGGTGCCGAGCAGATGAGTCATGTACTGCTCTGTATCACACAGGATTAAAGCCCCTGGTAGCTGTCACTGCGACAGCCAATGGGTGCAGGGGGGGCTCTGAAGGAAGGAGGGAAAACCAGAAAGAGAAGAAGAGAGAGAAGGGAGAGTGAGCTAAAGGAGAAGAGAGGGAGAAAAAGCCATTTATCTGTGCCCGATCTACTCGACAGAGCAGAGGCTAAACCCGAGCTGTCATCAGAGTGGTGGTTATCGAGCAGTGTTTCTGGAGGTGGTGATCGGTGTGGAGAGGTGTTTGGAGGAGGGTGGGTGCTCGGAGGGCGTGAGTCACCCATCTAACCTCCGCACTTGCCCTCCAGACAGAGTTTGCACCTAGTATGACACACTACGAAAGCACAGGTTATAAATCTGATTGGATTAGAAACCATACCAACATTTCAGTTTTCAGAATTGTACAGTGGAATTATTTTCTGTTATTATTATTTATAGTAGTAGTCTTGTTTTGTAGTTTTGTTATTGTTATTAATATCACTGGTGGTCGTGATGAGGTTGTCTTTAGTTAGTGGTTATATCTCGTGAAAGCAGTAGAGGAGATCTTTGGTGTGGTCATGGTGGGAGTTCTGTTCTGCAGTGTGTTAGAAGATCTGACCCCCTTTGGTTGAAGGTCTGATGGTGGAGTTCAGGAGTAATGGAGAACAATGAGATGGTTCAAAATAGTGACAGTGATCTTGGGAATATGTTTGGATATAAATGAGGTAGATTGAGGTACATTTTCAGACTCTCTACCTTCTATTTAATGTGGAACATAAGATCTGCATCTGGGTTTCAGGAAGACAAGGACAGCACTATTGAAATATATATGACACATATACTGGTATGCATTCAAGGACAATGCAAGAGATATCTTGTCTTTGCTCATAGCCAAGACCGTAGTGCCTTTGCAAGCCTTTCGAATAAAACGTAATCGAAATGTATGCACGAGAGAAAGTGAAGCGCTGTTTAATCAAATATGCGGCATGCGTTTTGTGTGCAGGATGGATGATATCCAGCTGTGTAAAGACATCATGGCCCTGAAACAGGAGCTGCGTAAGATCGTGGCAGTGCCAGGTACGCCCTCCCGCCCATCACACCTGCGTCTCCGGCCCTGCGACCACAGTCTCCTCGTTTCATACGCCCTCCTATCACACCTGCGTCTCTGGCCCTGCGACCACAGTCTCCTCGTTTCGTTCGATCTTTTCTTGGCCACAGCTGTGAACAATTTGGAGGGTGCCATTGTTATCATAGAGCACTTGCTATTTTCAACCACTGAGACTTTGCTGTGATGTTGCCAAAAGGTGAAGAGTCTCTGACCTAATAAGAGATGTAAGAGAAGGAGGGAGCAACCTGGAAATGAAGACGTGTAGTACGTTTTTAAAAGTCAGTCTGGGACTTCATCTGGCTTGTAGGATTGAGAAATACTGTAAATGTGATTGTCAGTAAGGAGGACTGTGTAGCATGGCAGTATATGCACATGTGGGACACGTGTCCATGTCCCAGAGATGCTTGTAAGATGAAGTAGGATCAATTTTTCATGGAGAATTCGGCTGATCTGGCTTTTCCTACGCCCGATGACCTTTACCCCCTCCCACCTGCTTCGGTGGCAGAGAATTCACGCCAAACCCAGCGGACCAAGAAGGACATGTGTGAAGGCATCTGTAGTGCAACAATTTCCTTAACAAAATTCCCTAGGACTTTAATTACATTTGTGCAAAATCATTAATGCAGGCAATGATTTAATTAGGGAATGTGGTGTGTTTAGTCATGTATGCAGAACCACTTTGTATTAATCATCAGTTTTGTTATTCTGTGAAATCAACATTTGGTCTTTGACACACAGCACAGTAGTCATTATGTGAAGGTCTCCATCTTCTCAGTCCTGATGGAGGAAACATCAGTGGGGAAAGAGCAACTGTGAATGCCTTGACTACACCACATCTGAACTCTTCCCAACACGCTCCAGATTCCCACCGCCTCTTTACTCGTTTTCTCTCCTCGTCTCTCCAGAAAGGGAGAAGAACAAGAAGCACCGGCAGAAGGAGGAGGAACTGATCCAGAAGATCCAGAAGCTGGTGGAGAAGAGGGACTTTCTGGTTGATGATGCAGAGGTGGAGAGATTGAGGTGTGTGAGGGAGAGATGGCGCGATAGACAAAAGGATAAAACTGGGGAGGGGGCAGAAACTGGAGCGGGGGCAGGAACAGGCCTTGGGGCAGGACCTGGAGACGGGTGAGAATTGGCGATAGAAGCCAGGTCATGTATGAAACTATTACAATTTTAAAAAGTTTAAAGTAAATGAATCATTAACAGGATAAACAAAAAGTGTAGTGTAGTGCTGAAGTTGCAGGCTTAATCATATCAAATTTCCCAAGATTTGTTCATTCTAACTGCACAGGGTCAAGAGAGTTCTGTTTCTTTGAGGATATTGAAGCTCGTCATGTGGCGTGTCTCTCATGTGGCAAGATCTCTCATCAACGCCTCTGTGATTCGGTGGCACTTCACACTGCTCTGTGACTCAAACATCTTTCTGCTCATTTTATCCTCTCCCTATTTCTCTCTTTCCGTCTCAACCCCGTCTTCTCCATCCACCTTGCTGCTTCTCCTGTCGGGGCTTCTCCACATCTCCCGGCCTCTCTGCAGGGAACAGGAGGAAGACAAGGAGATGGCCGAGTTCCTCCGGCTGAAACTCACGCCACTGGACAAACTGGGCAAACTGGACAGAGTGGCGCAGAGTGAGTGGTTCCACGAGGAGCCTCCCCCCCCCACCTCGCTCAGCTCTCAGAACATACCATAAATCTTTAGGAATGTATGACACATCAATGTTATGTCAGACCTTAAAAAACAAAGATGCTTTCATATGAGTGGCTTTTGACTGAGGCCCTATGTTAAGGCCCTTATGAAGTTATCAAGAACATTTTGATGTAGAGATATTTGGAACTGGATTGAAATGCAGTGCGTACCATGGCTGAAGTAGATATGTGATCAGATATTAGAGACAAAACTATTTTAAATCATTATAATCAACTTTTTAAATTGTTACATTTTTCAGTCAGCGTTTAACATCATCGTTGGCATATGTTGACACTACCTCCTCCTGCTTCTTTTCTAGGTCCACGGAAAGTTAAAAAGTCAGCGCCAGAACCTCCCCCTAACAAGCCGTCCGTTACCAAGGCCAGCATAGCGATCATAAAGGACTGCTGTGGAACCACGCAGTGTGCAATCATGTAAAAATCTTCTCCATTTCTCTTAAGGCTATGGTCAGTCTGTTTCAGGAAAACATTCTCCTATTTGGGGTTAATCAGGTTGGTGCGGACATGGTTTTTTTTTTTTCCCCTTAACATAGCAGATGTGGTGCCACCTTTAATTTGCACGTTTCAGAAGTGCTAACGCCACCCCCATCCACCTATATTTATTGCTGGAGGAAAATTAATATTTGAATTGCCGACCGAATCTCGAAACGAAATGTCCCAGTCAGGCCAAAGGACACATTCTAGAATTTTCTACTTTAATTCCAGAAGCTGTTGTGTATGTCCTGGAACCTGATTGACAAGACAAATCTAGAATTCCGGTGGAGTATGGACGAGTTTTGAGATACTTTATTTATGAAAGTTGGAAGACAATGAAGTCATTAAGCACTGATTAGAAGGAACAGGAAAAAAAAAACCATTTTTTTTCCAAGTGGTGAAACTTCCTTGGCAGATCTCAGTTCACTTTATCTAACCCTAAATCAGACCATGTCCTTACATAGAGAATGGTGGTTCAAATTCAAACTTTGAGACAAAGCATGTACAGTCAGTTTCTGGGATTTATGCATGGACCTAAACTAAAGAGGCAAAAAGATCCAGTAGGAAATTCTCGAAACCAGAATAGTTGCGGACACCAGACTTCAGTCAAGAACTTTCTATGAACATCTGAAATAAATCAGTAGTGATCAGTGTTTAAGATTTCTACAAGCACAACTCACTGGCTCCAAGAACCCTAGATCCATGACCGCTGTTGCACCAGTTAATAACGAGGGCACAGCAGGGACACACACACACACGTATCTACTGAAGCCCTTTAAGTTCAAATCTATGATTCAACTGCACCTTTTTTGTTTGTAAGATAGGTAGTTGGGTCTTTGTCCACAAAACATAGTGTAGTCAAGGGTCATGAAGTGCTTGCTGAAGGTAAAACCTGAAGTAGCTTCCAGCAGTAAGCAGACTTACGACCCTGCAGCCTTTGGAATCGTCCGTTTGTTGAAAGTGCAGTAACGCTTCACAAATCTTGGGTCAACTCACGTTCTGATAACGTCAGGTCTGCGTTTACTTGTAAAGGAAGCATGCTACCGGTTTCTTTATGGAAAAAAGGTTTCTTTATGGTTTCTTTTGTGCAATATTCTGTTGCCGAAATTATTTCAGTCCAGTTCAACAACTTAATCTGTAAATACAGGATTCAACCGCTAACAGTTTTTATGTTGTTGCCCAGAGTATATCTTACTCACTGTTCAGTGTTTGTGAGCTTTTTTTTGTTTTGGAAAGGTAAATATCGCAAACTTCAGGAACAGTGAAATTACGATGAACATTCCTGAGAATGGCAGTCCCATGGCAAGGTCCCGCAGTGTGAATGAACACAGAAGTGCTAAAAAAATTATCTGTACATACACGTTTCAATAAAAGCTTCTTTCTGGGTCTTGCTGCTTGTGTATTTTGTAGCACTTAAGACATTAAACATTTTAGACCTAAAATATGATTGCAGAATTTATTTCACACAATTGACCATGGTTTGAAGCAGTGCCTATAAAAATGTTAACTTAATAAATGAAAGATACTAGAGGTTGTCAAACCATTCACATTTCAGAAATAAGGAGTCAGGCCTAATGCTCATGAAATTTATTAACTGAAACTGCTTAGTAACTCCACAAACTATCGATAACTTTTCAGTGACTTCCCCACAGAGAAACGGACACCAGGCCAGCACAGGGAGAAGCAATGAAACAATAACAGCATACACACTCATTTAGCACGAGAAGCAAGCAAGTGACCACGAAGACGGTGGCAGGTTAATCCAAGAACATTTCGCAGATGCCGTGGCAACAACTGCACAGGGTCCAGGGCCTGTGAAACATCTCATTTTACAGTCATTTAACAAATCAACACAATCGTCTGCTAGGCATCCAACTTAATTTGGGGGGAGGGGAAGAAATAAGATGGAACTAAATTCAGCATGGCGAATGCTCGACACGAACAACAAAAGTACTTTCGTTTTAACTGCACTTCTTGCACAGAGACAGTATGTCAACACACACAGGTGGTCCATGAGAACACAGACGTGAGCCTAAACACGCCACATCCTCATTAAACCACCGTCATGACTGCAACACTGAATATCTTCTGAACATCAACCACAAAGTCCCCACTATTTTTTAATTAAACGACCAGCCTAATGAGCAATGAAAACTATGCAAATGTGCATAAGTAAACAAGGTTAGGGTATTCCTCAAGATAAACAAAAAGCTGTTTACTGCCCCTACTACCCCTCCGCCCCTGTGTGGTAGTTGTAACTGAGGGCATATTTCTGCTCAAAACTGAACTGAAGATTTAGGGCTTGTTAAGGCCACAGTGGCTCAGGCAATGATTGCGTCCAAGAAAGAAATATCAGGCCATTGATAATGTGTAAAAAAAAAAATAATAAATAAAAAAAGTGCTCTAAAAATTCCTACAGGATCCTTCAAATCACGGTCCGATAAAGGATGAAAGCAAATCCTTTGGGATGTAATGCAGCCACCCTGTGGTGGCGAGTTGGTAGATGAACAAGTGAGCTGAAAACTTACAATCAGGATATAAATAAGACTGGATTAGACTGCATCAAACCTACAGCAGAGCCTTAACAACTCACAAAAGCCAAATAAATACAAAGGCAGCCAATTTTGGTAACCAACAGGTTCGAGTCCCTTCTTTATAATTTCAAAATGAATCGCTTTCAGAAGAGGAGGGGAAAAAAAAGGTCAATCCATCTTATGCTTCTGCGGTCCGCGTCACCCTAACCTAGACCCCGTGGTAGCTCGTCGTCAGTTAATTCTAGGTCCTTTGCTGGGTTAACCCAGACAGCACCAACACCATGCAGGAAAAGTCCCGGCTTCTTAGCCCATTTCCAAAAGCAAGCACTAAACAAGGCGGCCTTGGGCGCAAAGAACTCTAATGTGTGTCAATGCTGTGTGCAGAGGGCGGCGGGAGCTCCAGGAATGCTCCGGATATCTCCCATGATGCCACGGCTGATACAAGCCATTGTAAAAGCCAGGCTCAAAGCCCAATCAGGGGGGCTCAGTGCCCCCACCCACCCACCCAGTGCTGTTCCCAACCTGTCCGACTCCAAGGAGATTTAAAACCGAATCAATAATCTCGTCCGGGAGCTCCACACACGTGTCGGACGAGAATACACGGTGACTTCCTGACGGACGCCAACAAAACCGATCAAGGTTACAGAAAACAACCTTGACGACGTCTGCAGAGCAGCTAAGCAGAGCCTAAGCTCTCGTTAGCACGATCTGCAGTCGAAACGCTCCAAATAAATTCCTAAAACTTCACATCTTACCAAGTCAGCCACATCCTCTTAACATTGAAATCATCTATGCACCACGTGCATATGAAATTTCATACCAAAAAAAACATCCAACTAAAACTGCAGGCTACTTTGCTAAAACTTCTGAAGTGCCACTCTGACAGAGCTTCTGCTCGGCCTGTAGCAGTGAACAAGGTTTCACCTCCGTTTTACTGCCCAGACCAGTTCAAGGGTTTCGCACAGGCCAACCAGACCTTTTTTGCCGACGTTAACCCCGGAAACATGAGCATCAACCCTGCGACGGACCTGGTGACCCTGCTAAGGACCTCTTATCCTACATGCGTGTCCTGTGCCATTAGCCATAGGGAGCTGGAAAACCTAGTTCGAGCCAACGTCCACTTAATATCTCACGATACGTCTTGCTCGAGACAGTGTGACACCACCTTCGTCATTAGGATATTTAACTAAACTCCAATCCTATTTGGTTAAGTCCAAACTTAAACTATTAAAGATAAATGCAGTAAGGCATTTGAAACCAATTAGTTTTAGGGGAAAAACAGGTTCAGACCTCAAACTCTAAAGTATACTAGAGTACAGAAATAATTACCAATGCCTTATAAACACAAAGGAAGGTAAATCACTGGGTTAAAAATCCACAAACTTACCATGGGTCTAGTGAACGTCCCTGTCAGATCACTATTATGATGTTGTGAATCCACTCCATGATGGGTAAATGACTGTAAAATCTGTCTTTTGTAATAGCCATGATAACGTGTTCAGGAAAAGCTAACTAGAGGATGTCTATCTTCACATTATTGCAAATTTGTTTTAAACCCACCCCCCCTCCAAAAAAATAAACAACCATCCAACGAGTCTCAAGCGCCCCCTCCTTCCCAAATGGAGAGAAAGAATATTTTGGGTGAAACTTCGATACCCAAAAGCTTATCCCTCAGCTACAGCTAACTCAGGTGTTTCAAATATCGATTCAATTGTTTAGAGGTGCAGGTAGAATGAAAGAAAAAGGTGTTTGCAGCACAACACAGATCTCTAGGACTCCAGATGTAACAAACATTAGAATAACAGGCAAAACAGGGACTCGTAAAACAAAAGGCTACAAAGACGTGAACACAGAGCTAAACCAGCACATTGAAAAAGCAGCACCAAACCGTGTATGGCGTGAGCCAGGGGTCCTTCACTCCAGCCCTGGGGGACCCATGGCAGTTTCAAAGATGTCCTTGCCTTAACACAACTGCCACGATTCATGATAGGCTTGGTAATGTGTTCTGGGAGTAAAACTCGGAAACTGATCATGGTTGAGGGTTCCCCCGGGACTGAGGTTCAGAGCCTCTGGCAAAGGAGAAGGCATAGCACAGAGACGCTCTGGGAGACCGTCGACTGTTACTAATCCCGGTCCTCTTTGGCCACAGTCGTGAAGGGTCCTGTGTCTTTGTTACGACACGGATTAAACATGTTGGCTCATTGTAAAAAGCTGGAAGCAAGGAAAAACACGATCTCAACTTGACGGAAGAACAAGATTTTAGACCGGCGGGGCAGGGGAGAAGGAGAAGTTAGCTGCTAGCTTGACTTTGTTCCGGAAGGTTCTCCTGCTGGGGCTGTCTGTAGCAGAGGGCTTGACGTTGGGTGGTTTGGTTACCACCGAGGCCGATGTACTACACGATTCAGTGTCTGCAGTTTGAGGCACGGCATCACCTTGAATGCTCGAAACGGTGACGACGGATGTATCTGCAGTTTGGTCCTCAGCGTCTGAAGCTTTGAGATGTTCCGCGTCACAGTCTGCAGGCAGCCGAGCTGCTCGGGTCTGGCGGTTGTGGACCACGTGATGCTCATTAGCGCCCCCTGTGGGCTGGATGCGCGACTGCTCCTCAAAGCGAATGAGGTCTCGGTGCTGCAGCAGAACCGGGTCAGGGTGGAGCTGAGGGGAGGGCAGGCAGGACGGAACGGGCCCACACAGCAGGTCCACCGGAGAGGCGGAGTTTAGGTACAGCAGCTCCGCCTCCCCTGAACCCACACCTGAGGCTGGAAAGACAGGAAATGGGAGTTTATCCATCCAAATGAACACTGATGAAGAACAGGGAGGGGTGAATGCCAATATCTGTCCTGGTTCGGCAGAATTATTCCTTCATTTGTTGCTTTCTCAACCCCCCTCCTACAACACTGGTCTATACTACCAGAGTGAGACCAGTGGATGCACACATGCCATCAGAAGGGCATGGAGACTGATAAGGTGTGTGTGTGTGTGTGTGTTTACCTGGGCTGCATGTGCTGGATTCTTGAGTGCTTGCAGGGCTGTGGCTTCCTGGGGCCTCCTCAGGCTGAGGGCTCTCTGTGCTAGCAGGGCTGCTACGCGCTACACACACACACACACACACACACACACTTTGTAATGTAGGTAAACACACCCCAGCAGTCTGTCTATAGCCATCACAGTAGCATGTTAACTTTTTCAAGACAGGGTAAGTGTGTTGAGAGCCAGTGGCACTCGGTGCAGACGTTTGCTCCCTGGTCCTCCCTGATGGAGGCTGGGTGTGGTGCCCTCACCTTTCATATCATTCCGCAGCACTATGATCTTCTTGTGGCCGTGGCCTTTGATCCACACGACCTGTTGGAAAGAACACACACTGATGGAAGTGAAGTGTATAACAGTCTACGCCGAGCAGGCAAGACAAATCAAGGTTGCAGGGTAAAACAAGTCAGTGAAGAGAACAGTAGCTTGTTACCATCTTTATACTTGATCTGTCTGATCTCAAAATCAAAGCCTCACAGAGTTGAATGAGAAAGTACAGTAGAAGTAATCCAGGAAGTCTAATCAAACTCCGCACAAGGATCTGCCCTTCAGATGATGATCTCTGAAGAGGAGGAGCTGATGGTGCATGTACTGAGCGCGTGTGGGACGGACCTGTGGCACGGCGGCCAGGAGCTCGTCCAGAGTGGCGTAGCCGTAGTCACGCGACTGGAACTCGCGGCCCGTGAACTTGCTGAAGGCGCCCCAGAACTCGCTCAGGAAGATCTGGTTGTAGTGGTAGGTGTGCAGGAGGCCGCGAACTTCTCTGGCAAACTGGTACAGACGCGTTAACCTCACGCGCTCCTCTGGCTTGCCGTAGCCGTCCTCACCGTCAAACAGCTGGAGGAGGAAGAAAAAAAAACTAGACTTTTAAACAGTTTTCTTGTTATTCAAGAAACCATTGTGTTTGCTACACAACGCTTCACATTTTAGTGTTACTATTCTGCTTGAGCAGAAATATCAGGGAGTCCAGCAGGTTCCCAGACGCGCGTACCTCCACCAGATAAGGCAGACTCTTCAGCAGCTCGCTGAGCGAGACGAAGCCGTACTCGCAAGGGTTGAGCGGCGCGTCGTACATCGTCTCGTACTGCCTGCGCAGTCTCTCCACCCCAAGCCAGTTCTGCTCATTAGGCAGCGACATCATCACAGCCAGCAGCTGGGAGGTCAACGCACGCAGAGACTTCCTGTTGATTAGCTGCACCTCCTTCTCCTCGACTCCACCCACCACCTGAGAGGGGAGAAGGAGAAGCCAGAGGAGACGCGATGAGCCTCGGGTGCACCGTCCTCGTTTAGGGAGCGCTGAAGGAAGTCGGAGGACGCCGGCGAGCACCTTGACGACGTGACACAGCTTGGTGAGCAGGGCGGGCAGCGTGTCGGCGTCGTAGTCCTGCAGGCGGAGGCCGTAGCCGAACGTCTTGCTGTACTCGGTGAGCAGCTGGCTGACGGGGAGGCTGCAGTCCTTCTGAGCACGCAGGAGCTTCACCAGCTGGGCGGCCAGAGCTTTGACCCGCTCCACCTCCGTCAGAGACAGCACCTTCTCCTCCCCACATTCCAGCACCTGCACGCGGGAGGAGGCGTTAGAGAACGCTCACCTACCAAACACCAAAACAAGCCTGGAGTGGTGGAACCCACCTGGAGCACATCTGGGATGGCTTCGAAGAGCTCCACCAGCTTGGAGAAGCCGTAGTAGGCCAGTTTGCACTGGCGGCCAAAGTGGTGGTGGTAGGTGGGGATGAACTTGCAGAAGGGCATGCGGAAGTGGGGCTGGTGACGTAGCAGGTCCACCACCTCCTTCCCGAACTGCCAGGTGTGCTCCACCTCCTCCGCCGTGCGATCTGCCGGGCCCCAAACACACACACACGCACTGTCACCGGGCGTGCTTTCAGAGGAGAAAATGTTCTGTTTCTACAAAACGGAGCCATCTGTTGCTCAAGAAATCTTGGACACGATTTTCTCTTATCAGCATTAGAATCTACGTGCAAACAAAACTAAAGAGTTTAGTTACTATGAATCAGCAGCAATTTACAGAACTTCTGATCTGCTTTTCGCAAAAAATAAAAAAATAAAAAATGTTTGACGTTTGTTTTTTCGCTGCCAAACGTCAGTTCGGATTCGTTTAACAAAGCCGCGTCAAGGAGCAGCGTCTCTGTGAAGGCACGTGAGGAAGCGGCACCTCTTTTGGGCACAGATATGAGCGTGTCCGAATCCTGCTGCGTGATGGTGATGGTCGTGTCGGGAATCTCAGTCAGCAGATCCATAAGGTCACACATGCCGTAATCAACCACCTGCCAGTTTCTGGAGAAGCACCTGTGACCGTGGAGAGACACATGCATGCTTACCACATATATAACATGAAGTATACTAATGAGTCTTGATCTCTTGGTTACGCTTCCATAGTTTTCTCCTGGGAAACCCCGAGAGCTGGTGCCCTCCTGATGCCAATTCTCAGGAGGCCGCTTAGAAAGAGGTTTGCATAGAACTGGAAATAAATGTCAATTCTAGGCAAGCCGAACCCAAAGGCAGTAGCAGCACAAACGGAGCGTGGGGACCGGGCGAAACTGACCAGTGGTAGGCCTGCATGAAGTCCTTGATGACAACCTGTTTGCTGGCCTGGAACTTGAGCAGTTTGAGCAGATCCTGCGTGAAGCGCTTCACCTGCGCCCTGTGTGTGAGGGTCAGCAACCGTTTAGAGCCCAGACCCAGGATCTGCAGTGGACACACACACACACACACATACACACACACACACACACACACGTTGGGTGTGGATAGAACAACTGTCCTCCAACAGGAGCTTCTCCTTATGCTGTTCCCTCTCAGTGCAACACTGCGTCTTCTTGGACCAGACCAGCACTTTCCTGTTTCCACGAAGACGCCAAGAACACAGAACTGGACGACCTACATTTCCAAACCCAGTATTACTAAAACTCCAACCTGCAGTACGTGTGGCACGGCCTCCAGCAGCTCCAGGAGCTTGGAGTAGCCGTAGTCGGAGACGCGGCACTGCTTGGCGAAGTGGTGGTGGTAGGCAGGGATGAACTTGGTGACGGGCATGAGGCAGGAGGGCTGACTCTTCATCAGGTCCACGATCTCACGGCTGAACTGCACCAACTGGGGGTTTCCCACCGGACTCTTGCAGCGCTGAAGCCACAGCTCTGCGTCACACACACACACACACACACACACACACACTAAATAAATACAAACACATCTCACAAAGCCGCACAACACGGCCCACACACTCCAGGAAACCTCTCAAAAGGTTCTAGAGCAGTCCAGTCTGACTGATGCACACTGCAGGTTATTCTACACAACTCTCAGTACCGGGCTTTTGACTCGTACACTAATTGAAGGTGGCAGATTGAGGGTAGAGAGAGGCAGGCGGGCTTTCTGCCAACGGGCCGTTTTTGATTCGCCCTTCAGAATCACCATGCGCTCCACCCACACCAGCCTGAGCCCTGCAATCTGGGAGCAAAAGCCCATCATGCATTGCAGGGACGAGAGGGTGGGGGAAACCTCTCGTTTGGCCATTCTTTCAGCAGCAGGAGCGTTTTGAAGAGGCCGAGGCCTTCAAAGGGCTCCCAGACTTCTGTTAGGGTACCCACTCACAATGGAATAAACTTTAGATGGACGTTGTGGAAAAGAAGAGAAATGTAGCTCTGCACGACACACACACACACACACACACACACACACACACACACACACACACACACACACACACACCTGCATTGGGAGGCGGAGGCTTGTTGTGGATCCATTTGATGACCTTGAAGCCGTTCTGTGCGGTTACTATGGTGATGCCAGGTATGCAGGTGATCAGATGTTCCAAGGGAACGCTCCCCTCCAGCGCCCCCTCCTCCGCTACAGTCAACGGACTGAACTCTGCCGCATAGCATTCTGGGAAACTGAGTGCACAGACAAGTATTGGAGAAGTGGGCACCATTCCTACAGCAATACGCAGCACACGCTCTTCCTGAGTGGTTTGTTGGGCCAAATGAAGTGTTGGCCAGGTAAACAGGTGAACTGCTAATGCTGAACGATCTCCACGATTTAAGCTGCTTTACGGGGCAGAGTGTGCGTCACAGCAACACTGCAGGACTCCTCACACCAGGCGCCCGCCACACACACCAGGCGCCCGCCACACACACCAGGCGCCCGCGGCTGTGCACTCCAGTGGGGAACCGTCAGGGCCCTCTATGCCCTCTCAGAGGGCCTAAAATATTCTTAACATTATATATATATATAATTATCCAATTATATTTTATCTACTTACAGTTTTACAATCGACATCTAAACAATTACAAAAATATAAGCAAATAAATTATTCAACCATGTATTCAATCTGTGTTGGAAGGTGAGGGGTTAAGTGGAAGCCTGTGAGCCTGTCTCCCCCTATCAGGACTGTGATGCCCGTTGTTCGTTTACAGAGGGCCTGGCAGTTATAATTCAGTGCAATACCAGTGTCAAATGACAGTAAAATTGACCAATCATATCTTCCCTCTTAGTGGGCGGGCTTAACTGTATGATAATTTCCACCTGCTGTGGCGACGCTAGCTGTCGTTAGCTTACCGCTGCTAGCTAGTTTAGATTCATTCCTTTGACGTCCTCATTTACATATTCTGCTTCCGCGAACCGGAGCTGTGAACCTTATTTTGTTTGGAAACTTATTTTGTTATCTAGTACAAATGTTATTGTTTATTGCGTTTCTAAAGCTATACTGTTGTCTCGGTTTTTTCTTTATTGGAGTTTATTAGGAGAGGAAAAAGAAAATTTTCTTGTACCGGCCCAGGTTTAACGGTCACGGTTCGCTACTGGTGCACTCCAAGGCTGGCGTTACCTCAGCAAGGGGACGGTCCCCTCATGGGACTGCAGCAAACTGTGCACATGAGCAGCCAAAGCCTTCAGAGACACCACCACGAACGGGATCTTGTAGGTGTCTGGGTCGTAGTCCGCCTCGCTACACACACACACACACACACACACACACACACACACACACACACACACACACACACACACACACACACACACACACACACAGGAATTACTTGTGGACTATTTTAGCATAATAAGCCCCTCCTCCTATTTGAGGAGTGAACAAATCCAAAGGAAACAATGAGGCTCCATGTGGCAAACAACACAATCAAACATTCTTCAGGTCGGTACCAGACGCTCCATTCTCAACTCCACAGTGACACTGTGCCCAGCACAGATCTTTTGGGACGTGGTGCCAGCCAGCAGCAGCAGTGCTGTACCCGGGGCGTCTACACGGGCCGGCGCTCCCTACCTGAAGGGCAGGTGCGTGCAGTGGCGCTTGCAGACGGGCTCGTGGTACTCCAGCTCCTCGAACACCACGGGGCTGCCGCTGGTGGAGGAACCCTCGTGGGACTGGGAGGAGCCCAGCGGGCTGTGCCTGGCCAGGCCCCCGGAGAGGAGGCACACCAGCCGACCTCCACCCTGCTCCCGCACTGCCACCACCTCCGGGAGGCGGTACAGCTCGCTCACCGTCAGCTTACGGCCAAACCTGCGGAGGGAAAACAGGAAAACAAGCAGCAAGGTCGTGGGTTCCAGTCCCGTACAGTGAAATTGTCACGCTGATGAATGTGCAAATTGCTCTGTCAAAACGCCTTAAATGTGTGTGTGCGCGTGTGTCCGCGCGCATGACAAAATCAACTCACTTTCTCTCGTAAATTTCTGTGAATTTGAAGAGTGGAAGACAGTTGGCTGGAGAATCCTGCAGAATACTTATGATCTCAGAGCTGTAGAGAAAATCCACAGAGGAAAATAAACAACGGCTCCCTCTTGTGGCCCGGAGGCCGTCGAGACGTGAACGTCTGTGCAGGTGCCGCTACCTGAGGCAGGCGAGGGTCTTGTTGTTGGTGCCGGTGATGAGGGAGACGTGGATGCGCTTGGTGCCGATCTTGTAGCGGTGGAGGACGCTGACGGCACCGATGGCCTGCTGCAGGGAGCCCAGCTGCACTTTGGCCTTCAGCTGGTAGTCCGTGTGGGGACTGAGCTCCACGCTCTTCACCTGGGGGGCGAGAGAGCCGTAAACAAAACCCACCGCACGCAGACAGACGGACGGACGGACACGGGAGCAGATATTGGGGGGATCAGTTCTCTAACAGCTCAGCTTGGACCGATGTTGAACGTGTTGTACATACTGGTATTACACCGAATGGCTAAGTAGGTAGATTCCCCACGTGACCTGCACACGTGGTTCGTGACGTCACTGAGGTCAAGGCTGACGTTTACGTAGCCGTGTGCGGCTGGACGGACCCCGGGCGTGAGCTCCAGCGGGGTTAGCGTTAGGCTCCCTCACCCTGCCGTGCTTGGCGAACGTGTCCAGCAGGATCTGTTGCAACTCCTTGCGGGACATCCTGTAGTCGAGGTTGGCCACCTGGACGTCGGCGCCGTCGGAGAAGGGCTCCGGTTGAGGGTCGGGACAGGGGCTACGCGGGGCAACGCTGAGCGGGGAGGAGCGGTTGGACAGGCACGGGGACGCGCTCCTGAGAGACGAACACCAGGTTTAACAGCAGGTGAGCTCAAGAGGACGGAACGTGAACGTGCGTACGGACACGGCATGAAAGCTTCTCACCTTGAGGACCAGGTGCCCTGGGGGAACATCAGTGGGCTGAAGGTGGTGTGCAGGGTGAGCTTGCTGAAGGCAGACGGCGTGCTCACCTGGAAGGGCTCCAGGGGGGAGTCTGTGGCACCGCGCACGCCGCACGAATCTCGTCTTACGCACGCGCGCGCACACACACACACACACACACACACACACACACACGAGAAACCCTTTTAGCACCCTATCACTACCATTTTCCCACTGCCCCACAAAAACAGCAGCACAGGACGAAAGAGGCTTGATGATCGATTTGAAACACACATTACAGAGATTCAGTCCCAGTCCAATAAGTGTGGTGGGAGAGGTCTGGCCACAGTTTGCCGTTTACCTCTATACATTTGAATGTCACAATGTGAAGTGTATAGGGATGGTTCTGTTCACAGGCATGTACACACATCAGTACATGAATCAACATCTAGGTTATAATAACCCTGACATTCAGGCACTCTTTAAAAGACATAATTTAACTGATTAATTTTGCAAGTCTTTTTTGTATATATCATTTACCTTCAGTTTTCCCATATAGTGGTCACTATCCAGTTCCCCCCGCTGGTGCAAATAACCGTTTGCTCAGTTCCTATCCATGTGTAATTCTGGCCGGGGCAGAAAGGCACTGTGGGAGTTGTAGTACCTGCGGCCGCGGTGCTGGAGCTCGGTGAAGTTGGGCTTAGCCGGCTGCAGCTGAGGGGCGGGGCCATTGGTCTGGGGAGAGGCGGAGGCAGCACGGGTCTTATCTGGAGGAAAACCCACCCGGGCCTTCGACTCCACCCCGCTCACGTCCTGAGGCAAGCGAGTATAAATCAGACACAAATCAGACAACTCACGGACAAAGAACGAAGTGATGCTTTTACTGCTGTTGCCAGAAAGGCCGTCTCCAAGAAAACACACCTTTGTGTCTCCCCCACTTTCAGTCCAGTTAATCAAGGTTAAAAGCAGATTCTGCGCTAAAAAGAACTGTCTGTGGAAGGCCCGGGTTCAGCCCAGCTGGAGAGAGGTTTTCTTACAACAGCAATGCTGTTCAAACGGATGTGCTTGCATTATGGAGGTGGCAGTGGACAAATGTTGGTGGAGAAGAAGCATATGAATGAAAGAGCAGAAGAGAACAAAAGGATGAAGAGCAAGAGGAGAAATGGGATTAGACCTCAGATTAGCATCAGATTATTATTACTGAAGTCTGCTGGATGTAATGCAAGTTGCGACGGCATTGCAGGTCCTGTGCGTGAAGGCGGGGGGGATTCAAGCAGACCCAGACTGAGATCTGGACCCTCTGGGATCTGTAGGCGTGTGGGTCTGGGACCAGCAGCAAGCAGGGAGACACATGCGCAATGACCCTCAACACACTGACCCAACACTGACCAACAAACACTCGCCACTACGTTTAGACGGGGGAGGGGCCAAATTAGCATCAGGCTTCTGGTCTGTTGGTGTGTGTTGGGTTGGTGGGCCCAGAGCTTTAAGATGGCGGGAAGCAGGGTGGGGTAATCTCGGCCGGAGACGGAGCTGGAGCGAGGACGGGCGGCACGGTGGCGCTGCTGACCTGGGGAAGGACCTTCATCACTGGGCTGCAAGACGAGGCATGCCCCGCCTTCCTGGGGCTGTAGGGTCTCTCGGGAACGTTTACCCCCGCCTCTCTGCCGCTCTGGCACGAGCGCGAGGCCCGCCTGGGGCGCCGTGGCGACCGGGGCTTCTCCACGGGGAGGAAGAGGGCGGAGGCGGAGGAGGAAGAGGACGCGGCGACGGGGAGACGAGGCCCCTCCTCTTCCTCCTCCCGCGGCCCGTCGGGGGAGAACGAGAGCGTGACGCGGTTCCCCAGGACGTCCTCGTTCTCCATACGCTTGCGGGCGCGCCTGGCCGCCTCGGCGCTGGCGAATCGGAGCACGGCGGTGCCGCCGGACACGCCCAGAACTTTCCCGCCGCAGTTATTGGACAGGCGCTGAAGCCTGCTACTGACGGCCTTGGCGTCGCGGTGCGTGGGGAGGTTGTGCACAAAGAGGAGGTTGAAACAGGGCTGGGGAGAGAGAGAGGCAGTACTCTAGGCGCTGTGGGACCGTTCTGCTGGGGTAGCTACTCGTTTAGAGAAGTTTAACGCGCTTTTTTGGGCCTGAAACCTGCAGCTATTCCCATCTTTGGAGGGGAATAGAAAATAATAACTGGCATGTAGTGTAGTGTTTTTGTTTGTTTTACCAGTACTGGTCAATACAATGACAGGGAGAATATTATGGTTTCCACTTCGGTAAAGTCACAGTACAAAACTGCCATACTTACCTGGATGGGCTGGTACGTGTGTGTGTGTGTGTGTGTTTCTATACACTTGTTTTTAAAAAGCAGGCTGAAGTTCATAAATGTAAAGTCAGTGTCCGTTACAGTTCTGGTTGAATACGCATCTGACTGCTCACTGAAGCATTTTATGAGCAATGCCAGTACAAGAGCAGCTAGTGTTGATGGAGACCAGGCTGCCCCAGGGGGGTTCAGACGTGCGTACCTGAGGCTTGATGAGCATTCTGGGCGGCAGCTCCGAGACCAGGTCCTCGAAGGGCACGTGCACGTTGGCGTGCTGCAGCAGGGCAGGAGACGCCTGACTCTTGTGCACCAGGATGACCTGGAAGCCATGGCGATGACGCAGGTCACTCAGCTCGCTGGCAAAGTTCACGTCGGCTGAAAAGCACACGGGGCACTAGTGAGGTCGTGCACCAGCAGGGGGCGCTTTAAGTCTCCATAACAGTAACCCTCACCTATTCCTTCCACAGCCAACATCTCACCACCACTTAACAACCCGAGGACAAATTAATTACCACCAGAGCTTCTACGTGCATCATTCAGCGATCTAGTAAGCTGGACCGGTGAAGTAAGTAGTTCCCTAAGGACCCGCCGTGTTGTCATTTGTCGGGAGGGACTCACAGGAGACCACGATGACGGAGGCGGGAGCCGTGTGGGTCTCTGCGAAGCGTCGCAGACTCTGTCGCAGTTTGTCGTCGGCCGCGTTTTTGGCCGTCGCGTTTATATGAGCAACAGTCACCTGGGGTAAGAACAAAACGATGATCAAACCTATTAAAGACAGCTGATAACACAAAGCTGGTGTTGCGTGTGTGTGTGTGTGTGTGTCTACCTGGCAGTTGTTGAGCTCCTGGATGACAGCCTTGTTTTCTTTGCTGATGTCACACACACAGATGAACTCTGCTTCGCGGTGACCCTGGAAGAAGCGTTCTCGCAGCCGCTGGACGACGCCGGCAGCCGAACGCCCGCTGGGCACCGCGCAGTTCTCTATGTCCCAGAACACGCCCACCGGGGGCAGGGACTCCTGTCCAGCGCACTCAGGAGAGCCTATCACAAATAAAGCCACTCAAAACATGACCCGCTCCGCGCGGCAGGCCTGAAGCTGCGTGACCCTCGCGTGTCCACCCACCGTATTTCTGGCTGGTTTTGCTGGAGGCGTGCAGGACGAGGCCATCGCCAGGGGCCCCGGGGACGCCACAGCCGTTGCACACGGGGATGGGAGCTGGGGCCGTGTGGCCCTGCGGAGGGGGGACGTTGGGCCAAACCTTCTCGGGGTCGGCGGCAAACGACCCCTGCATGGGTGAAAGAAAAAAAAAGACTTCACTCAGTCCAGCTTCAGCTTCCAACACGGCACATATAAACGATCTACAGATCTGGACGTTTAAACTTGTGTGATGATTACAAGATCTTCATGCTGTAGCAAGGATTGCAAACTGGTTAGGTAACTGGACATGTTTATTGCTACAAACCATCCACTGATCAAAGTCTTCACCAAGTTTAAAAAAGAGGAGCTTGAGGAATAAAGATGGTCAAAGTTACTCTGTAACATGTCATGAGCAACAGCAGCAGTCATGTTCAGTCTGAACACACATCCTTTCAATTATTAACACAAGCTTCCATCAAACAGCCCTTAAACATTCGGAAGCTTCACGCGTCCAAATTTGCTACACATCTCTGCCAGTGAGAACACACACTCCTAATCCTGCACTCAAAGGTTTTACAAATGGGAGCTTTAAACACATCTAAGCCAAGTAAATGAGAACTCAAACACTAATTATCTCAGGCTCATGTTTGTTCACACAAATCAAAAAAGCTAGTCTGACAAACTAAACTAGGAAATGTTTATAACTGGTCCTTTAATATTATGTGCACCTGGTACACACGAAGAGACTGTATCACCAACCTTTCTCAAACATTGGTGGCAGCAGTGTGCTCCTTTCAGACAGACCGTGGTGTGCTCGACACCGAGATGCAAAGGGTTAGAGCAGTGGTGAGCAGAGGAGTGGTGAGCAGAGGAGTGGTGAGCAGAGTAGAC
The DNA here is from genome assembly GCF_052324685.1 of Brachyhypopomus gauderio. Taxonomy (NCBI): domain Eukaryota; kingdom Metazoa; phylum Chordata; class Actinopteri; order Gymnotiformes; family Hypopomidae; genus Brachyhypopomus; species Brachyhypopomus gauderio. The sequence continues at coordinate 24,951,813 of NC_135218.1, read as the reverse complement.
CACGTCACCGTGCAAACGGGAACCCCGTTCCGCCCGCCGGTCTCCACCGCAGAGGCAGCACCCAGACGCCGTCAGACGGGAACCGGGGGCGGAGGCAGGCGCGAGACCGGACCGCGCACAGCCCGCAGGGACGGAGGGCCACGGGTGGAAGTGGGCCGGGCCCGTGCAGCAGGGGGTGGGCTGAGACGTGGCCACCGACGGCACCCGCAGGCCGAAGCTCTGTGGCGTCTGGAGCTGGGGCGCGTGGCCGGTACCGTGGAGGGCGGGCGCCGGGTAGAGAGCGGCCGAGCAGGTGCTGCCTCGTGGGTAAGAAAAGTGAAGTGCAGACAGGCCACCACCGGTGTTCGCATTAGTGCCGCTACTGGTGCTACAGCCACCACCAACAGCACCAAAACCGTGGACTCTGGCTTCGGGCGGGCCAGGGCTCTGCTGGATGTGCAGGCTGGAATCACAGTGAGAGCAAAAGCTTACTTTAGGGCTACTGGGCTGGGGCTGCTGTGGTGAGTGGGGGTCCGTAGGAGGGAGGTGATAAAGGGGGGACGGAGGGAGCGCCGCCAGAGGGGGGGACTGCGGAGACGCACTGTGGGGCGGAGGGGGGGGGACATCTTTCAGCTCCAACACTGGCTTACGGACCTCCATGTAACCGTTCTAGTGAGACAAACACAAACACAGAACATCTGCATAAGCAATTAGCACGTTTCCAACAATAAGAGGGACGCTAACACAATGCCAGCAGTTGGTTTGGTTACTGTGCGCACTTGCGTAAGGACGAGGACCGTTTTATTGCTGGCAATTAATTCAAGTTCAATGTTATTCTCAACTCTCAGCTTCCCATGTAAATGTATCGTTATTTCTACAATCCATCACTCTTAATATTACGCTTGCCAATGACAAAGTCCCCCTCACCTGCAGTTGGGCAGATTGGGCAGTTTGCTTGAGGGAACAGAAGCAGTCGGTGAGTTTCCAGAACTTGGACGGCGCTACATGGTCTGGGCGGTTGAGCCATTGAAGGGATCCTTCATTACAACTCTGCCTTTCCTTCTCCTTCTCCTCCATCACGCCTCCTTCTGAAAGGTCGCACCATTATTCCGCATGTCTTCTCTCTCTATCTCTCTCTCACGCGACTCCCTTCAACAGACACAAAGTAGTTTACAGGACGTATAAGGACGTCGCTCCAAAGTCCAGCTACGTTATACAGCTGTGCAGTCCTGTTAGCTAGACCAGGTTAGCGGGAAAGTTAGCCCTCTTGTGAGGGGAAGAGGGGGAACGCGAGGAGAAATGAAGACACCAAACCGCCTCCCACCAGGTTACAGGCACCCTTAACTAACCAAACACACACACACGGGTCACACAAGGCAGTGAAGGAGCTGAAGCTCCAAACCCCCCCTGGCTAAACCCCACACAGTGGCTAATGACCGTGTTTATAACGGGAGACGGCGTCACTTGGCCGGTCCGGTCCGTACTGGAGGTGCTGCTAACGCGGCTAACACACACCTGAACCCTCACCTGGCCGCCTAACACAGGTGTGCTGCTCGGGTTAGCGCCTGCTAGCTAGCCGTAGTTATTGTGATATATCGAGCAGGCCTCGCCGTTTAGCACACACGCCTCATGCGGGGTGGATGGACTGAGGGTGCTTTTGTTTGATTCTGTTACCGAAACAAACCGTTAAAACGTTAATAATGCCGACACCGCACGTACCTGCTACCCGCCAGCCATTCTAGCGCACCTGCGGAGCTCCGCGCGCCTGCCGACCAGGCTGTATCCTTGGAAACTAAAGGAAGTACTCTGCCACAAACGCTTCGACAGCTGTCGTAAATCACCTCCTCGCCTCAAGGTCCTTTACGTGTTCGCGCTGCCCAAGACGATTCGTGCCGTCGTTTCACATATAGGAAAATATCCAACGTTTTTAATTGTACGCGTGTTTCCCCTGTCGCCTTCTATCGGAGCACGATATTAACATTTATTTACTTTGCCACTCATAACGTTACTACTCACAAGTAGTTTTTTCTGCAGCTACCATTTGATGCGGAACACCGCACAGAAGAGGATTGTAAACTCAGAAAGCAGGAAATTCTCCACAAGATGGCGGTGTCACATTAGTGTTTCGACAAGACCCCGTCTCATTTATTTATAATATCTGTAACCTGTTTATATATGCGGTTTTCTATAAGAACAGGAAAAGAAGAAACCTGTCGTAATAAATGCCATCTACAATGAACGTATTCACAAAAGTAGTGAAAGCATTTAAGTACAAATAGAGTAAATCTGTGAGTGGAGATTATGTGTTTATTTTGTGCAAATAAGGGATAATTACAATAACATATGAAGAAAGCACTCATGCACAGGTAAAGGAAGGGCTGCCCCAGGATTTGAAAATACCACACCTAACCTAGCGCCTGGATTCAATCAGAAACATGCCTCAAATACTACCACTGTACCCCCAAACATGGTGTGTTGTCTAGTCGCGTAAAAAATGCTGCACATTTTGGTTCTCCTTGGAGTAATATGTAGTATAAGAATATTTCTAAGAACTTGCATTTTACAATTCCGATTGAATCAAAGCCTATGAAACTAAACACACGTTCCATTAATGGTTAAATACAAACATACATTACAAAAAAAGAAAGAAAAAAGACAGCAACATGAAAAAAACGTATTAACAAAAACAAAACGTAGTTAGACACTAAATCTAATTTACATGTTTTGTGAAAGGTTTGATTAATACACAATTCACCTAAAAGTGCAGACCCCAAACATAAAAAAAAAACCCCAACTGAATCGCAAATTGTGGCTTTACAACGGAGGACTTACACTCTAACCTGGTAAATACGAAGATTGTGGTGACAATATATTTGAGAAGTGGACAAAGGGTCATACTGAACAAAGAATATTTCTCCCCAGGTATTCTTTACATGATGAATACAGTAGCATTTTACAGTGCCACAACAGTGGCAAAAAGCCATCACAAGACCATTGGGTGTCATTACATACAGTGATACATCATAGGAGGGGGAAATAAAACAGAAAAAAAAACATATCCATGTAGTACATCCCATCTTGAAGTCAACATTCATAACTGTTGACTGCTTCTGCACCCAACGACGGAAATGTATTCAGAACACATTTGTAAAGGGTTTTTTTAAAAATCCTTTAAAGCAAAAATAAAATGTAAATACAAGAAAAAGTAAGCATACACATTAAGAACCTCCTTTACAATATACAGTTCTACAGTCTTTCACTTGACAATATACCTTGCTACAATATACAAACATTGTACTGTACAGTTCACACTTTAAACTCCACTTTGAAACTGTACTGGAAATTTTTGGGGGTCTATAGGGACTTGTATGTGAGAGGAGCAACATATGGATATTACTGAAGTGTGGAAGAGAGGTTGCCAGTGTGTAACAGTGAACCTGCTTGGGTAAAGGAAGGCAACCACAGGTCATGCTCTTAAGGCGCTTCCTTGTAAATTATGACATGTAGAGGTAGCAATTAAAAAGTGAGCTGGAATAACTTATGGTTTGGATTGTTAAATAAAATGATGTGGGAAACAAAAACTATGTTTCAGGGAAATTCTACAGCATTATATATTTTGTTTACAAACAAAAACTCATATTTGCATGATATTTATGAGGGAATGTCAAAGGCCAGTCAGCTAACTGCCCTCACTATTACCACCTGGGGCAAATACATCAACTAGCACAGGCATGACTGGCCCTCTGTCAACAGCCAACAGGTATGCAGGTTTCAGTTTCAGTCATTCACAAATCCACTTTAAATCAGCCTCAAGTGGACCATTAACTTACTCAAATCGTAAGTTACACAGCTCACAAACAGTCCTGCAGTACAGTGACATTAGCAGTCAGATTGGCCACAAATAAATCAAAACAAAAAAAAAAGAAATGCCCTGCAAAACCGAGACCAAGAAATAGCCCTAAATGCCAGTGATTTCACGCCCTCTCGCCATTGTGTATCCGCTGGTGCCTCTTCAGCTCTCCTGACCTGAAGAAGTTCTTCCCACACTGGGCGCAGTGAAAGGGCCTCTCGCCCGTGTGGATGCTCTGGTGCCCCTTCAGACGCTCCAGCCTGGAGAAGCTCTTGTCGCACTGGTTGCAATGGTAGGGTTTCTCGCCCGTGTGAATCCTCCTGTGCTCCTTCAGGTGGCCTGACTCAGAGAAGCTCTTACCGCACTGGTAGCACTGGTAGGGCCTCTCGCCAGTGTGCGTCCGGTGATGCCTCTTCAGGTCGCCCGACCTGAAGAAGCTCTTCTCACACAGGGTACAGCGGTGCGGCCGCTCTCCTGTGTGGATGCGCTGGTGGCCCCGCAAGTGTCCGGAATCGGAGAAGGTTTTGTCACACTGGGGACACTTGTACGGCCGCTCCCCGCTGTGGATCCGGAGATGCCGCTTCAGGTCCCCAGACCTGTAGAAGCGCTTGGCGCACTGGGGACACTGGTACGGCCTCTCTCCCGTGTGCATCCTCTCGTGCTGCTTCAGGTGCCCCGAATCAGAGAAATTCTTCCCGCACTGCAGGCAGTGGTACGGTCGTTCCCCTGTGTGAATACGCTCGTGTCTCTTTAGGTCCCCTGACGTTGGGAAATTTTTACCACACTGAAAACAAGGAAACGGTCTCTCGCCACTATGTATTCTCTGGTGACGTTTAATGTCACTAATTCGGAAATACTTGCCACAGTCCTGGCAGTGGTACGGCCTGTCTGCCGACGGCTGGCTACTCGGCTTGGGTGGCGGGCTAGTGAGGGGGGCAGCGAGGGGTGTGGTGAGCGGAGTGGTCAGCGGGGTGGTGAGAGGGGCAGCTTTTGGGTTTGCACCGCCGCAGCAGGCCGTGAGACACTCTCCTGTTTGCTGCTGAAGGTGCTGGGCTGTTGAACAGAAAAGAGAGTCGAAGAAAAAGTAACTTCATCCCATCTAAAAAGGTGCAAGAAACATTCATTAGCGAAGCCTTTCCTTTTACTTGTAAACTATCTGAATATGTACTCCAAAGTCTTACATTATAATGTGTAATCCCCCATTATATTCCTCGGATTATGTGGCTAATTGGCTAAATGAGCTGATGAAGTTGTAGTTAAAACAAATTTCTGTAAAGCTCCGCTGGTTATTTGGGGAAAAACCACTCGCACCGACTAGAAAACTTCATTGACTCACCAAAATGGAAGAAATCTTCGACACTCTCGTCTTCCTCTTTGACTTTCACACCGTGCCCCAACGGACGGCCGTAGTGCTGAAACGGAGCGGCACCCCGCGGTCCTGCTGTGGGTAGAAATTTAGTACTAGAGGAGAGAGCCTGGTTCAGTTTGTTCCCGTAGTCCTAAAACAGAGGCGGAACAGTCATTGCTCTACCGCGTTAGCTCGATGCTAGCTCGTTAGCTAACGTCGCTACACAAACGGACATTTTGTGCAACCAGGGGTGGGATTCGGGAGATCGGGGTCGGGCGAGGAAATGGTAGATAAAATATTCCAAAGCAACTTCTGTCAAAATCTGCAATAAAATTGTAAAATTCGACGACTAAATACAAAAAAAATCGAAAAACCGACTTTAGCTGTAGCACATTAGCAGAATTCATTCAACCAAATGAGGCTCGAGCCCGTCCGCGCGAGGAGGATCCAGCTCGCGCGAGCTCGGACTAGCCTGCGCGCTAGCGGACTGGGCGCTAACTCAACACGGGGCTTTCTCCCTTTGACTTAACAGACATTCTTACTGCGAAGAAACCGCGCAATGTGAAAGAATAGACGGTTGCAAATCGTCTCCACTCACCATATCCACTCTACTCGCCCATTTGTTTAAATTATCGACGAAATTCATCGGTTACCAGACGTACGGGCAGAAATTTGATATTCACCGGAACTCTGTTGTGTTTACCAAAGACGGACTACAACAGCAGAATAACACAACAGTGCCGCCTTGTGTCCCGGAGTATAAAAGACCCGGGACATGTCCCCTAATGTAAACGATGCAGGCACTCCCTGTACTCAACACATTCGCCAAGTAACCTTAATATAAAAGACAAACTTGCTAATAGGAGAAGACACCAAGAGCCCTCTATCTCAGTGATATGTTGCTTGGCCCCGAGAAGAACACAACGAAACTCGTCAAATTAAAAAAACCGCCCAAAACGTCCAAAAAGCACATTATAACATATTCTACTGCATATTATTAGTACGTATTACCAAATGCTTGATGAGAAATGCAGCAAACAAAATATCACCGGGGCAAATGTACGAAGTATGATGCACTGTTGCTATTACTTTTTGAGATAAATGTTTAAAACATTATAAACATTTGATTATCCTGGATCCCCCCCCCCTGTTCCCCCTTCTCATCAACAAAATAAAAAAAAAACCTCATGCCAGGTTTGGGTGGTGAAAATTCACCCTCTTTGTGGTCGCCCAATCTCTCTCTCTTTGTCCACAACGGCACCCCGTACATGTATAGTGTACAGAAGAACTGAATGTTAGAAAGCTTACGGTAATTACGCCGAAACCACTCATCTGCTTTAGATATGCAACAGCAAGAGCTCGACTGGTCTTGAACTTCAATTACAAATTTGCTGGTAAGTCAGTCCTTGCACCAAAATACGGCGCACCAGTGTTTTTTTCAATACCAAGACAACGCTAACGTCATTGTCATCTCGTTTGGCATTTTTACAAAAATGCGTTTCAAAGTAATATACAGTCTGCAACGGCGATGTTTTATACGCAAGCTGAACTAAATGGTTGAAGGAGATTCCACACCAGGCGTCCAGCTGTTTGCGGCGCAGGCTGAGGTGATCTGCTGCAGGACTCGCCCTCTTCAAACCAGCCTTTACGTAGCGCCGAAAAGGACAACCTGGAAGACATTTTCTTTTTCTGTCAAATACTGATGCTAGTTTAATATGCCTCTTAGAGCCATACGTGGGATCTGTTCATTTTATGTTATCAGACATCTGTGATGTGTTTGTGAAAGGACCGAGGTTATCAGTCTGGCCACAATGTCGGTGTCAAACATTTTTCGTGATGCTGCAAATATCTCATGACATGTCATTGTCTATTGTTTGCAACCTGAATATTGTCCAATTGCAACAACCAGCATCATCACTTGACATTACTGATGTTACAGCCATTTAGAGTTAAATTGACGTACTTAATTTACATATTTAATTAACTTACTATTTTGTTGTATCCATCACTAAAATAGGCAACTTTCAGATTTGCTTATTTGAATATAGTAATAACACATTTTCTAAGCAGTCATAAGATATCACTATAGCATATAATTCAAATTCATTCTTGCAGTTGGCTGTATGTCTGAATATAGAAATTCTCAAGAACGTGGCTAAATGACTTATAGGCATAATGTGTCTGTTATGCTATATATGTTTGACATATTTCTTACATTTTACTATGCACGCCTGTGTTAGGTAGGCTTATGCCTATGTTTAGTTTTTGGACAGAAATGTACCAACTTCTTCTGTAATATTTGACTGTTTCAGCTAGAGCATCCTTTCAAACGTTGTGTCAAGCTTGAGAGCCTAGAGTTGAACTAATAAACCATTCCTCTATCTCTGTTATGCAGGAGGATGTCCACCCCAGATCCTCCGTTAGGGGGGACCCCACGGCCTGGGCCTTCTCCAGGACCGGGGCCGTCTCCTGGGGCGATGATGGGGCCAGGGCCCTCCCCCGGACCTTCCCATAGCATGATGGGCCCAAGTCCTGGTCCTCCCACCACATCTGGACACGCCCTCCCACAGCAGGGACCATCTGGATACACACAGCAAGAGGGAGTGCACCAAATGCACAAGGTAAAGCCCACATCCTGCCTTACTCTGCCTTTGTGTGTGTGTGCTTACACGTGTGATTGAGTTTGTGTGTGCGTGCGTAAGTGCAACTTGCACGTGGAAATACTTTTCGTTGTTTACTTCCACAGCCTCTGGAGGGCATGCATGAGAAGAACATGGGAGAAGAAGCTCGTTTTGGTCAGATGAAGGGAGTGCCATTGAGATCAGGAGGGCATGCCGGCATGGGGCCCCCACCGAGCCCCATGGACCAACACTCCCAAGGTACACAAATAGCTCCTGACTGGACCTATGTGTGTATGTATGTGTGTGTGTGTGTGTGTGTGTGTGTGTGTGAGAGAGAGAGAGAGAGAGAGAGAGAGAGAGAGACACTGTGTTTGTACATATGTGATCTTTGTGAGTGTGGACAGGGAGCTGTGATTAGTATATTGAGACTTTACATGAATATTTCATCCAAACTTTAATGGAACTAAGCATGTTTTTATCTGTTAACCTCATAACCTCGAAATAATTATCTTCTTTGTATTCCGCTTTAAAAGTTACATAAAGCCTTACAGGTCTTAGATGTGTGGTGACCTTAAAATTCATTTTTCAGTTGATCCAGTCTGTTTATGTATTTGTGGTTCCATGGTCCTGTCCCATTCTTCATGTGCAGGCTACCCCTCTCCCCTGGGGTCCTCCGATCACGTCTCCAGCCCTCCTTCTGCTCCTCTGCCGCCCTCCTCCACCTCCTCCACACCTCTAGAGGGCGCCGACTCTCAGCAAAGCCGACCTGGCACCCAGAGTGGAGGGTCCGGCTCGGGGAGCAGCACCCCAGGATCCTCCAGCAACCCGACTCCCTTTAACCAGAACCAGCTGCACCAGCTGAGGGCACAGATCATGGCGTACAAGATGCTGGCGCGTGGGCAGCCTCTCCCCGACCACCTGCAGATGGCGGTGCAGGGCAAACGCCCCATGCCAGGTATGCAGCAGCAGGGCCAGGCCATGTCAAGTCTGCCCCCTGGTGGAGGAGGGGGGCCTAGTGTGGGCCCAGGACCCATGGGCCCCAACTATAACAGAGGCCATGGTGAGCAGAGTTTTGATGCTGCATTTACACTCTGTCTACTCCTAATACCGTATAAACTGAAACTGCTACAGACTGGTAACTCTTGTCTTTGTCATTTCAATAGATTAAAGTGTGCTCCATTACAATGATTTGCTTAGGGGATGTGATATGTGAGGTGTCCATAGCATAAAGATATAATAAAAATAATATATTTTTCATCATATTTAAAATCATGTTAGAATCATATATTTATTCTATCTTAGTGAGACAAAGATAGTGGTCTTATCACTGTAATCATTCAGAAGGTATAGATGATTTAAAGATGTATTAAATTTGTTGGTATTATCTGGGATACTCACTCTAAATAATAAACTAGAGAGTATGTGAGTTCTGAAACAAGGAAAAGGTTCATGAAAGGCAAGTTGTGGACTGGAAACTGCATTGAACATTCTGGTCCACTGCGGTCCACTGTGGTAACTTAAGTAAAGGGTTAGTGTGTGCCGGCTGCTCTGCAGGGTTGACGGGCCCCAACCTGCCCCCACCGGGCCCGTCCGGAGTGCCCCCAGGCATGCAGGGCCCCCCTGCCAACGGGCCCCCCAAAACCTGGCCCGAAGGTAAGGACATGGATGCTTGTGGATCTCACATACCTTTTTAGTAATATCTGTCGTGTGACGTTTTTAAAATAATGTAAAAATTATAAAGATTTAGAATGAAGAATGCACTTTAATTTGTGTTTGTTTTACTAAAATGTGAATTTTCATGTGACTGTAACAATTCTGAGTTCACACACATTTTAAAATCCAATACAGTTGTCAGAAGATTTCAGATGTACTGAAGTTTGTAATGCTACTGTATTATAATTCCAAAGGTCCAGTGGTGAACGCAGCGACCCCATCCAACGCCCCTCAGAAGCTGATCCCGCCCCAGCCCACGGGCCGCCCCTCCCCCGCTCCCCCCTCGGTGCCCCCAGCGGCCTCCCCAGTCATGCCTCCCCAGACGCAGTCGCCGGGCCACCCCAGCCACCCGGCCCAGGCCACTCCCATGATCCCGTTGCATCAGAAACAGAACCGCATCACTCCCATTCAGAAGCCCTGCGGTCTGGATCCCGTGGAGATCCTGCAGGAGAGAGAGTATCGGTAGGGTCAACAGGACACTAATGTGTGCTATACAGAACCTGAGCACATGTGGGAGCATGTTGAACCGTCCCAGATGGCTGGAGAGAACGCAGACAGGGTTTAAAGCTGCCAGCGTGGCAAAGCAGGCCTCCTTTGAAGAATCTATACGATTCCTTTGATTTACACCTTTTTGGTCTCTGCATAATTCCATATATGTTTTTTCAAAGTTTTAGTGATACCTTCACTATTCTCAAACATGTGCTTTAGTAAATAATAAAATGTCAAGAGCACATATGTCAGAACTTTTGACAGGAACTGCATATCTGTGTATAACAGAAATGCAATGAAAACACGGTACATGTCAACTCAGCTAAATGGTTTATTAAGAATGCATTTTCAAGATTCAGTTTTTAGTGTTCTAATAAAAACGCTATTAATAATGAATGCTGTAGTCAATATTAACTGCCCCTAGTGGCTTTTTAGATAATTTCAGTAAATTGTTTCTTATAAATTTTTTTCTTTCAGGCTTGAAGCACGTATAACGCACCGCATCCAGGAGTTGGAGAACCTTCCGGGCTCTCTAGCAGGAGATCTACGCACCAAAGCCACCATAGAGCTCAAAGCCCTCAGACTGCTGAACTTCCAAAGACAGGTACCGGATCAGTGACACCTCACCCAGCACTTCATTACTCAACACAGATTTTTAAAGGTTTGTCATTTATTTGTATATTTTTTATCACTTCCAAAGCAGTCGAATTAAAGACCTTAGGTATATAACATTTTGAAAATGTTTTATGATACTAGAGTGCTATATTAAATATTTATTTATTGAAAAAAAACAGAACCAAAGTATAATAAAATACTGCTCAAACCACTTATTTGTTTCATCCGCCCTGAATGAGAACAGACTGGGCGTGGTCCTAATATGCTAATAAGCACGCTTGATTGACATCCAGCTGTTGCACCCTCACAGCCTGCTTTCATACTCACGGACAGACCTGAGTATAATGTTATAAGGATGTACGGACGCAGCTGCAAATAACAAAGTTCAGGCACCAGATAAACCTCATTTAGATGGTGCTGATGGTTTTTATATCTTATTTTTGGACAATAATTAAATGATAGGCTTAGTCACAAATTGCCATAGGCTTACACACTGTGGACTTAGACATCACTGCAAAGTGAGTTAAGCATCATTATCTTTGAGTCCTCCTGATGTTTTAGCGTATCTTGGTCTAATGCCAATTTTGATACAGTTTAAATGAACTCTACAAGATGTAATGTGGTGTCGCCTGGATGCTTTGATGCATGAGATAATGTGATGTATAATTTCACTATATCGTTACAATACATTCGCTTGTGTGTGTGTTTGTGTGTGCTTGTGTTCGTGCGTGTGTGTGTATGCATGCAGCTCCGTCAGGAGGTGGTGGTATGCATGCGGCGTGACACGGCCCTCGAGACTGCTCTGGATGCCAAGGCCTACAAGCGCAGTAAGAGACAGTCTCTTCGAGAGGCTCGTATCACAGAGAAACTGGAGAAACAGCAAAAGATCGAGCAGGAGCGCAAACGCCGGCAGAAACACCAGGTAAACAACACTGACAAGCAGACAGGCAGACAATAATCACAAATACCAGGTAAACACAAACAACAGACAAACAACAATCATAAAGATCAGGTAAACAACAATCACAGGTAAACAACAACAAAGACCAGGTAAACAACAATCACAAACAACAGGTAAACAACAATCACAAAGACTGGGTAAGTAATCATAAAAAGCAGGTTTACAAACATCACCACGTAAACTACACACACAACTACAGCGTGGTCTGTATTCCTTGTAATTTACTGTTTGACGATATTTCACAGGAATATCTGAACAGCATCCTGCAGCATGCTAAAGACTTTAAGGAGTATCACCGGTCCATCAGTGGAAAGATCCAGAAACTAACCAAAGCCGTGGCAACCTACCACGCCAACACGGAGAGGGAGCAGAAGAAAGAGAACGAGCGCATCGAGAAGGAGAGGATGAGGAGGCTGATGGTGCGGATGAAGATGCCTCTCAAACACAAACACATACACACACACACACACACACACACACACGCACACCCACACACACACATAAACATTTACAAACTGCTTTCTGCGTTCTGACAGGCAGAGGACGAGGAGGGCTACCGAAAGCTGATTGACCAGAAGAAGGACAAGCGACTGGCCTACCTGCTGCAGCAGACCGACGAGTACGTGGCCAGCCTGACCGAGCTGGTGCGCGCCCACAAGGCCGTGCAGGCGCTCAAGGAGAAGAAGAAGAAGAAGAAGAAAAAGAAGAAGAAGTTGGAGAATGCGGAGGGGCAGGCCGTGGCGCTGGGGCCGGACGGAGAGGTAGGAGACGCCGCTAAAATGCCACACAGTATGACAAAATGTATGGAATAAGGCCATAGATGTGTTCCTCAAAGGGAAAATGGATAGGTGGTTTATGACCAAATACTGCCAGTAGGGGGCAGTGAACGAGTGTATTTTTATTGTCATTAATGCTGAATTCTGCAAACTTTTTGGGACATAACAGTAATAACATTGCTGAGCTTCAATGATGGAAGCTTTAATGCACAAAACTGTACAAAATAATGATATTCCTGATGGTGAATGTCCACTGGGTCTCCTGATACCTGTCCCTGTACATGCATACCTGTCCCTGTACATGCATACCCGTCCCTGTCCCTCTGTCCCAAAGCCGCTGGATGAGACGAGTCAGATGAGTGACCTTCCGGTGAAGGTAATCCACGTGGACAGTGGGAAGATCCTGACAGGGGTGGACGCTCCCAAAGCAGGACAGCTGGACACCTGGCTGGAGATGAACCCTGGGTGAGCACGATGGACAGGGGGACGTTTCAGCACCACTATGGACAACTGGGACGCTGACTGGGGCTGCACTCACTCCTGCTCTCACACCTGGTCTCACTCCTGCTCTCACACTTTGCTGCCCCCACCCTCTGGAACTCTCTACCCCTGACCATCCATAACTCTGATTCTCTGCACTCTTTCAAACAAAACCTCAAGACCCACCTTTTCCAGTCTGCATATAACACTTAAGTCATTACCCTATCTTTCCGTTTTGTTTTCTTTCTTTTTTTGTGTGTATGTTTGTACGTGAATTTTTGTGTGAAATTACTGTAAAGCGACTTTGAGTACTAAGAAAAGCGCTATATAAAACAGATTTATTATTATTATTATTATTATTATTACACCTGGTCTCACACCTCCTCTCACACCTGCTCTCACTCCTGCTCTCACACCTGCTCTCACTCTTACTCTCACTCCTACTCTCACTCCTGATTTCACTCCTACTCTCACACCTGCTCTCACTCCCGCTCTCACACCTGCTCTCACTCTTACTCTCATGCCTGCTCTCACTCCCGCTCTCACACCTGCTCTCACTCTTACTCTCATGCCTGCTCTCACTCCTGATTTCACTCCTACTCTCACTCCTGCTCTCACACCTGCTCTCACTCTTACTCTCATGCCTGCTCTCACTCCTGCTCTCACACCTGCTCTCACTCCTGCTCTAGTACCTTCTTGCTTGCCTTCAAAGGTCTGTGTGTGTGTGTGTGTGCGTGCGTGCGTGCGTGTGTGTGTGTGTGTGTGTGTGTGACAGATATGAGGTGGCTCCAAGATCAGACAGTGAGGATACAGGGACTGAGGAAGAGGAGGTGAGGCAACTGCCCTCTAAACTCACACCAAAATAAGAGTCCTAATGTACGCGGAACCATGTGTAAAAATATAGAAACTTTTATAAGTTGTATGGCCCATTCTGAATTCCCTCAAAAGCTTTAGCATTCAGAATGAGTTGAGTGGAATGATGATGATGATGATGATGATGTTTTCTGTATTCCTACGTAAGGAGGAAGAGGAGGAGCAGCTGCAGCCATCTCAGGCTCCTGTGGAGGAGAAGAAGAAGATTCCAGATCCTGATAGTGAGGATGTATCGGAGGTGGATGCCCGCCACATCATCGAGTAAGAATCCATGAGCTGGAGTCAAAACAAGATGTGTGTGTGTGTGTGTGTGTGTGTTTGCATGTGTCTGTGTGTGCGTGTGTCTGTGCATGTGTGTGGGTGCGCGCGCGCACGAGCGTGTTTGTGTGTGTGTGTGTGTGTGCGTGCACATGCCCATGGGTGTGCATTTGTGCATACATGTGTTTGTACATGTGTATGTATGTTCATGTGCGTGTGTGTGTGTGTGTGTGTGTGTGTTTGACCCTCCAGACATGCGAAGCAGGATGTGGATGATGAGTACGGGGGTGCGGCGTTCTTGTGTGGGCTGCAGTCCTACTACTCTGTAGCTCACGCCGTCACTGAGAGGGTTGATAGACAGTCTTCCCTGCTGATCAACGGCCAGCTCAAACAGTACCAGGTGAGCACACACAGCCACAGGTAAACACCTGGTTTTCCTCGCTTGCCTCGAGTCATACATGATAGAGCAAGAAAACACTTCACTATACTATTAAATGAGAAAAACAGATAACAATGTTACGATAATGCCAATCATCCCAGTTGTGATCCAAGTTTACTTCCAATTTTCTTCAACTGATACCAGATCAAGGGCTTGGAGTGGTTGGTGTCTCTGTATAATAATAATCTGAATGGAATTCTGGCTGATGAGATGGGATTAGGGAAGACCATTCAGACCATCGCGCTCATCACCTACCTCATGGAGTACAAACGCCTCAACGGCCCCTATCTCATCATCGTCCCGCTCTCGTGAGTAGCTGTCTCATCATCGTCCCGCTCTCGTGAGTAGCTGTCTCATCATCGTCCCGCTCTCGTGAGTAGCTGTCTCATCTTCGTCCCGCTCTCGTGAGTAGCTGTCTCATCATCGTCCCGCTCTCGTGAGTAGCTATCTCATCATCATCCCACTCTCGTGAGTAGCTGTCTCATCATCGTCCCGCTCTCGTGAGTAGCTGTCTCATCATCGTCCCACTCTCGTGAGTAGCTATCTCATCATCGTCCCACTCTCGTGAGTAGCTATATCATCATCGTCCCGCTCTCGTGAGTAGCTATCTCATCATCGTCCCGCTCTCGTGAGTAGCTATCTCATCATCGTCCCGCTCTCGTGAGTAGCTATCTCATCATCGTCCCACTCTCGTGAGTAGCTATCTCATCATCGTCCCACTCTCGTGAGTAGCTATCTCATCATCGTCCCACTCTCGTGAGTAGCTATATCATCATCGTCCCGCTCTCGTGAGTAGCTATATCATCATCGTCCCACTCTCGTGAGTAGCTATATCATCATCATCCCACTCTCATGAGTAGCTATATCATCATCGTCCCACTCTCGTGAGTAGCTATATCATCATCGTCCTGCTCTCATGAGTAGCTATATCATCATCGTCCCACTCTCGTGAGTAGCTATATCATCATCGTCCTGCTCTCATGAGTAGCTATATCATCATCGTCCCACTCTCGTGAGTAGCTATATCATCATCATCCCACTCTCGTGAGTAGCTGTCTCATCATCGTCCCGCTCTCGTGAGTAGCTGTCTCATCATCGTCCCACTCTCGTGAGTAGCTATCTCATCATCGTCCCACTCTCGTGAGTAGCTATATCATCATCGTCCCGCTCTCGTGAGTAGCTATCTCATCATCGTCCCGCTCTCGTGAGTAGCTATCTCATCATCGTCCCACTCTCGTGAGTAGCTATCTCATCATTGTCCCACTCTCGTGAGTAGCTATCTCATCATCGTCCCACTCTCGTGAGTAGCTATATCATCATCGTCCCGCTCTCGTGAGTAGCTATCTCATCATCGTCCCACTCTCGTGAGTAGCTATCTCATCATCGTCCCGCTCTCGTGAGTAGCTATCTCATCATTGTCCCACTCTCGTGAGTAGCTATCTCATCATCGTCCCACTCTCGTGAGTAGCTATATCATCATCGTCCCGCTCTCGTGAGTAGCTATATCATCATCGTCCCACTCTCGTGAGTAGCTATATCATCATCATCCCACTCTCATGAGTAGCTATATCATCATCGTCCCACTCTCGTGAGTAGCTATCTCATCATCGTCCCACTCTCGTGAGTAGCTATATCATCATCGTCCCACTCTCGTGAGTAGCTATCTCATCATCGTCCCACTCTCGTGAGTAGCTATATCATCATCGTCCTGCTCTCATGAGTAGCTATATCATCATCGTCCCACTCTCGTGAGTAGCTATCTCATCATCGTCCCACTCTCGTGAGTAGCTATATCATCATCGTCCTGCTCTCATGAGTAGCTATATCATCATCGTCCTGCTCTCATGAGTAGCTATATCATCATCGTCCCACTCTCGTGAGTAGCTATCTTATCATCGTCCCGCTCTCGTGAGTAGCTATCTCATCATCGTCCCACTCTCGTGAGTAGCTATCTCATCATTGTCCCACTCTCGTGAGTAGCTATCTCATCATCGTCCCACTCTCGTGAGTAGCTATATCATCATCGTCCCGCTCTCGTGAGTAGCTATATCATCATCGTCCCACTCTCGTGAGTAGCTATATCATCATCATCCCACTCTCATGAGTAGCTATATCATCATCGTCCCACTCTCGTGAGTAGCTATATCATCATCGTCCTGCTCTCATGAGTAGCTATATCATCATCGTCCCACTCTCGTGAGTAGCTATATCATCATCGTCCCGCTCTCGTGAGTAGCTGTCTCATCATCGTCCCACTCTCGTGAGTAGCTATCTCATCATCGTCCCACTCTCGTGAGTAGCTATATCATCATCGTCCCGCTCTCGTGAGTAGCTATCTCATCATCGTCCCACTCTCGTGAGTAGCTATCTCATCATCGTCCCACTCTCGTGAGTAGCTATCTCATCATTGTCCCACTCTCGTGAGTAGCTATCTCATCATCGTCCCACTCTCGTGAGTAGCTATATCATCATCGTCCCACTCTCGTGAGTAGCTATCTCATCATTGTCCCACTCTCGTGAGTAGCTATATCATCATCGTCCCACTCTCGTGAGTAGCTATATCATCATCGTCCCACTCTCGTGAGTAGCTATATCATCATCGTCCTGCTCTCATGAGTAGCTATATCATCATCGTCCCACTCTCGTGAGTAGCTATATCATCATCGTCCTGCTCTCATGAGTAGCTATATCATCATCATCCCACTCTCATGAGTAGCTATATCATCATCGTCCCACTCTCGTGAGTAGCTATATCATCATCGTCCCACTCTCGTGAGTAGCTATATCATCATCGTCCCGCTCTCGTGAGTAGCTATATCATCATCATCCCACTCTCATGAGTAGCTATATCATCATCGTCCCACTCTCATGAGTAGCTATATCATCATCATCCCACTCTCATGAGTAGCTGTCTCATCATCGTCCCACTCTCGTGAGTAGCTATATCATCATCGTCCTGCTCTCGTGAGTAGCTATATCATCATCATCCTGCTCTCATGAGTAGCTATATCATCATCGTCCCACTCTCGTGAGTAGCTATCTCATCATCGTCCCACTCTCATGAGTAGCTATATCATCATCGTCCCACTCTCGTGAGTAGCTATCTCATCATCGTCCCACTCTCGTGAGTAGCTATATCATCATCGTCCCACTCTCGTGAGTAGCTGTCTCATCATCGTCCCACTCTCGTGAGTAGCTATATCATCATCGTCCCACTCTCGTGAGTAGCTATATCATCATCGTCCCACTCTCGTGAGTAGCTATATCATCATCGTCCCACTCTCGTGAGTAGCTATATCATCATCGTCCCGCTCTCGTGAGTAGCGATCTCATCATCGTCCCACTCTCATGAGTAGCTATATCATCATCGTCCCACTCTCGTGAGTAGCTATATCATCATCGTCCCACTCTCGTGAGTAGCTATATCATCATCGTCCCACTCTCGTGAGTAGCTATATCATCATCGTCCCACTCTCGTGAGTAGCTATATCATCATCGTCCCACTCTCGTGAGTAGCTATATCATCATCGTCCCACTCTCGTGAGTAGCTATATCATCATCGTCCCGCTCTCGTGAGTAGCGATCTCATCATCGTCCCACTCTCATGAGTAGCTATATCATCATCGTCCCACTCTCGTGAGTAGCTATCTCATCATCGTCCCACTCTCCTGAGTAGTGCTCCACTGACACCCACACCCTGCTTCATGTGTTCTGCTTCAAATCGTGTTCCTTTGGCCAGGACTCTCTCGAACTGGGTGTATGAGTTTGACAAATGGGCACCGTCTGTGGTGAAAGTCTCTTACAAGGTGAGTGACAGTTTTTTACCTCAGAACACAAAAATTCTATATACTTATAAATATATATGCAATGTCTTTCTCTGCAAACCTTTTTATGTGTGATTTTTATTACCTCTCTCTTTCTTTCTATCTCTCTTTATCTTTCTCACCCTTCTTCTCTCTCTCTCTCTCCATCACTCTCTTCCTCACGTTCTGCCTTTCTTGCTCCTTCTCTCCCTTTACCTCCCTGTCTCTCTCTCTTTCTCTGTCTCTCTGCCTCTCTCTCTCCCTCTCTCTCTCTCTCTATATATATATATATCTCCCTCTCTCTCTCTTTCTCTCTCTCTTTCTCTCTCTCTCCCTCCCTCTCTATCCCTCTCTCTCTCTCTCTCTCTCCCTCCCTCTCTCTCTCTCTCTCTCTCTCAGGGCTCCCCCGCAGCTCGGCGAGCATTCGTGCCCCAGCTGCGCAGTGGCAAGTTCAACGTCCTCCTCACCACCTACGAGTACATCATCAAAGACAAGCAGGTGCTAGCCAAAGTAAGCTAGCACACGCCGTACCCGCAGTACCCGCAGTACCCACAGTACCCGCCATGCCCGCCGTACCCGCCATACCCTCCATACCCGCATTACCCACTTGGATGGGCACTCATTTGTGCAAGAAATCCACAACCAGAGTGCATGTTGACACAAGGATCATCTGGCAGTGCAAGGGTACTAATCTTGGCAATCTCAACTAATCTCTAACTAATATATAACAAATTTATCTGAAATCAGTATAGTCTGAGATGTTCTATTTAGAAGAATCCTGGTCTAAAGTCTGTTTCTGTGGGACTTCTTCAGTGTTTCTACTTAAATGTTAGAATTACACCCCGTGACACTTGCTCAGGTCCAGTTGTGGTCATGGTCCATGGTGCCTGACATATTATTTGAATGTGATTTGCCTTTGGCTTTAACCAGAATGAGGCAGGTGTTCACAGACCGAACAATAGTGCCTCACTCACAACTAATAGTCTCCCAGCATTTCAGCAGGAGCACAGATGTAAAAACAAAGCTTGAGTTTGCATTAAACCCCAGTGGTGTCCACAAGGGGGCAGGACCAACAAGGCCAATCCCACCTCAGGGATGCTGCTTGGCCTTGTAGTAGCGTAACCAACGCGCCCAGACGCTCTCATTCACCCCGGCTCACCTGCTGCCGCAGATCCGTTGGAAGTACATGATCGTGGACGAGGGCCACAGGATGAAGAACCACCACTGCAAGCTGACGCAGGTGTTGAACACGCACTACCTGGCGCCCCGGCGGGTACTGCTCACGGGCACACCGCTGCAGAACAAACTACCCGAGCTCTGGGCCCTGCTCAACTTCCTGCTGCCCACCATCTTCAAGAGCTGCAGCACCTTCGAGCAGTGGTTCAACGCGCCCTTCGCCATGACCGGGGAGAAGGTCTGAGCCTTTCCACGTGACTCAGTTCATAGCTGAGTTCCACTGGCATTTGAGTGTTGATCAGAAAGAGAATTTTCTGATTAATTGAGGTGGATCCATCCTCTTCTTCTTCCTCTCCCTCTCTTCTTCTTTCTCTCCCTCTCTTCCTCCTCCTCTCCCTCTCCTCCCTCTCCTTCCAGGTGGACCTGAACGAGGAGGAGACCATCCTGATCATTCGGCGTCTGCACAAAGTGCTCCGCCCCTTCCTGTTACGTAGGCTGAAGAAGGAAGTGGAAGCTCAGCTTCCTGAGAAGGTGAGGAGAGCGGTGTTTCCCATGGCTCTAGATTAGGTTCTAGATTAGGTTCTAGATTAGGTCCTAGATTAGATTCTAGATTACATTCGAATTTTTCTTATTGACAAGAAAGTCAGTCAGTCTGTTTTTGTCTAGTTTTTGCCAAGATAAATCAAGCTTCACCAGACAGGGATGTGGGCCAGAGACTCTGAGATGCCTGAGATCTTTGAGATTGCATGTGATATTCTCTGAGATTACAAGATCAGTTGTGTGTTACTGCAGGTGGAGTATGTGATCAAGTGTGACATGTCAGCACTGCAGAGAGTTCTGTATAGACATATGCAGGCCAAAGGCGTTCTGCTCACCGACGGATCGGAGAAAGACAAGAAGGTGAGGGATGCTTGCGTATATGTGTGTGTGTGTGTGTGTGTGTGTGTGTGTGTGTGTGTGTGTGTGTGTGTTTGTGTAAAGTGAATAATAGGAAACAATGAATAATAACTGTGTCCATTATAACTAAAGCAATGATTACACTGGTTTATAGTTTGCACTAGATTGCAAAGTTTACATGGTTAAGTGTTACAGCTCAAAACGTGTGTGTGTGTGTGTGTTCCAGGGTAAGGGTGGCACTAAAACTCTGATGAACACCATCATGCAGCTGAGGAAGATCTGTAATCATCCCTACATGTTCCAGCAGATCGAGGTATGATGTCAAACGTCACCTCTGTTAGTGTCACGTTCCACTACACTCCAGCTCACCAGAGCGGGGGAACAGCATACACGATATTCTCTCGAACCACACATCTCTAATGCCTCACTTTTGATGTTCAGTAAAGTCCTACTTACATGTGAAGTTCTGTTGGGACGCTCTTAAACTTTGACCCTTTCGCTTCGTCAGGAGTCCTTCTCAGAGCACCTGGGGTTTTCTGGGGGTATAGTTCAAGGGTAAGAAATTGACTTTTTGTGATTCAATAGTAAAACGGCATCTGTATTAGTATTTCTGGTGACTTTGTTCAACCTGTGACTTGACTCAGTCCTGACCTGTACCGAGCATCTGGAAAGTTTGAGGTGCTGGACCGAATTCTTCCCAAACTCCGAGCGACCAATCATAAAGTGTTGCTCTTCTGCCAGATGACATCATTAATGACCATTATGGAAGACTACTTCGCCTACCGCAACTTTAAATACCTGCGTCTGGATGGTGGGTCAAAGAGGTTACCTTGTGTGCTCTGTTAAAGACGTTATGAAATATGAAATTAATCTGGCAGAATTCATTCTTAATTCTGCTTTTCTGTGCAATGCATTAAGTAGACAAGTAGATGTTCTTTGAAATTATGTACTCTTCCATGTTGTTTTTCCCATAATGCCCTGCTCTGGCTCGGGTCCACAGGCACCACCAAGGCGGAGGACCGAGGTATGCTGCTAAAGACCTTCAACGACCCAGAGTCGCAGTACTTCATCTTCCTGCTCAGCACCAGGGCGGGCGGGCTGGGCCTCAACCTGCAGAGTGCCGACACGGTGGTCATCTTCGACAGCGACTGGAACCCGCACCAGGTAACACGGAGGACCGCGCCCCCCCAATCCCGCTGACACAGAGCTCGCTATCTCAGAGTCGGGTAATGCCAGGGTAACGCCAGGCGTGGCACAGGGCCTGTTTAAAGGAACACGATGCTGAACTTACATCGGCTAATACTGGAAAGCCGGAAAGATTGTGTTGCTAAAAGTGGAGAAGACTGGAATGTGGGAAAAAATAGTTAGAGTGGCACATTCTACATAAATACATCAAAGTGTCAAAGTACATCTCTCTCTCTCTCTCTCTCTGTTTGTTTGTCTGTCTTGTGATGTTGTGCCCAATATTAATTGCCCCCTTGGGGATAAATAAAGTGATTCAATTCAATTCAATTCAATTCAATTCTCTCTCTCTCTCTTTCTCTTTCTCTCTCTCTCTGTCCCTCTCTCTCCCCATCTCTTTCTCTGTCTCTCTCCCTGTCCCTCACTGTCCCTCTCTTTCTCTCTGTCCCTCACTCCCTCTTTTTCTCTATCTCTCTCTCTCTCCCTCTCTTTTGTTCTCTCTCTCTCTCTTTCTCTCCCTCTGCCTCTCTCTCTCTCTCTCTCTCTCTGCGTGTGTAGGACCTGCAGGCCCAGGACCGAGCGCATCGTATCGGTCAGCAGAACGAAGTGCGTGTGCTCCGCTTGTGCACGGTGAACAGCGTGGAGGAGAAGATTCTGGCCGCTGCCAAGTACAAGCTGAACGTGGACCAGAAGGTCATCCAGGCGGGCATGTTCGACCAGAAGTCCTCCAGCCACGAGCGGCGGGCGTTCCTGCAGGCCATCCTGGAGCACGAGGAGCAGGACGAGGTCTGCTGGGCTTCATCCTTGACACATGCTGTCTTTACACATGATGATTTGGTTGATTTATACATTGATGATCTTAATGCAGTGCAGAGTCATTGTTGTTCATGTGTTTTGTGATTAAGGAAAGAAGGAATGAACTCTTCTCTTCTCTTCCCTCCATGTATCAGGAGGAGGATGAAGTTCCAGATGATGAGACTGTGAACCAGATGATTGCACGGAGTGAAGAGGAATTTGATCACTTCATGGTTTGACCTTACCTCACTTCTTCAGAAATTTCACATTCAGACAGATTCTGTTCAGTTTAATTAAATTAATTCAGATAAAGAAGATGTGAGCAGTTCAAAAGCTCGAGTCTATCTCTGTCCAGTTTAATTCTACCTACTACCTGAGCATACATTCAAACAAGTAGTTAAACATACGTGTGTCATGCCAATCCATCTAAATTCCAAATCCCCAAATGTGTCGGTCAGCGGATGGACCTGGACCGTCGCCGTGAGGAGGCACGGAACCCGAAACGCAAACCTCGCCTGATGGAGGAAGACGAGCTGCCCACCTGGATCATGAAGGACGACGCAGAGGTGGAGCGCCTCACCTGCGAGGAAGAGGAGGAGAAGATGTTCGGCCGCGGCTCGCGGCAGAGGAAGGAGGTGGACTACAGCGACTCGCTCACCGAGAAACAGTGGCTCAAGGTCAGAGGTTATGTGCGCAAGAACAACGCAGCCCACCTCAAGGAATGCCAGGGATTGGTTTTCACTGCAGATGTCATCGACGAAAGAGTCTAACCCCCCCCCCCCCTCAATCCACTTCCTCCATCTCTCCCTTTTTCCCCGTCTCTCCATCCTTTTATCCTCCCTCCATCCTCCTCTCCCTCTCTGTAGGCGATAGAGGAGGGCACCTTGGAAGAGATCGAGGAGGAAGTACGGCACAAAAAGACGACCCGGAAGAGGAAGCGGGACCGCGACCCCGACACGGGGCCGTCTACATCTGGGACCCGTGGGGGGAGGGACAAAAATGAGGACAGTAAAAGACAGAAGAAGAGGGGACGGCCCCCGGCCGAGAAGCTGACCCCCAACCCCCCGTCCCTGACCAAGAAAATGAAAAAGATTGTGGATGCTGTCATCAAATACAAAGAGAGGTATAAGTGAAGTAATTCCTGTATCTGTGACCTGAGTTACACTGATAATCTTTTTAATTACCGTACAGAACAAATAAATGTCCCTGTGGCTATGATTACACACATGCAGAATTATGTACTCAAGGGCACATTTTCACAATGCCTGTTTTGACAGGAGACAGCCAGTGGGGGGAGCTAAAGAGAAGTCTAGACATGTTTGTAGAAGTTAATGCCATCTAAAGGAACAGATGGGATGGAACACGATGATTAGTTGATAACAACGAACAGAGAGTCTTTAACATTTTAATTGTGCTACACTTTTTACGTTAGACGCTGCCAGGACGAAGCTTTGTGGAACAGTCTGGTCCTCTAAGGAGGAAGGCCAATGAGGTAGAAAATCTGAAACGAACCAGACTGTTGAAGCCATACATCTCTGGGCTTGTTTAGATAGTGGGATTTTGATATGAAAATGTCAGAGGAAGGAGAGGTGAGATAAGCCAGGTGAGAAAGTTTGATAAGGGGAGCAATAAACCATGCTTCCCCTCTCCAGTGTTCAGGTGAGTCAGTCCGCTCTATAAAATCTAGCTGTGTGTGAGTGTTGTGACGATCCCCCCCCTCCCCCACCCGGTTCTCGCAGCAGTAATGGCCGGCAGCTGAGCGAGGTGTTCATTCAGCTCCCGTCTCGCAAGGAGCTTCCTGAGTACTACGAGCTGATCCGCAAGCCCGTCGACTTCCGCAAGATCAAGGTGAATGTGCGGACGTGGGAGCATGTGGGCGGGGACATGGGCGGACACCTGGGCGGGGACATGGGAGCATGTGGGCGGGGACATGGGCGGACATGTGGGCGGGGACATGG